>NC_081767.1:547500-555000 GCF_963082965.1 Carassius carassius
AGTTATTGTTATTCTCATTCATGTAAGTGTTCTCAGAGGAGCTGAGGGTTGGGCTCTGCTTGTGAAATACAGCTGTTTCTTATAAATCTCTGACTGTAGTCTAATGGTTAAGATTAGTAACAAAAATGCTGGATGTTTCAATCGGGGAAATCGCTAAACTAAGGCGCCTCTCAGTTTATTGTCCTGTTTGTAAGCCTACACAGGTGTACAGTGAGTAACTTCACAACAGAAGCGTGCTGATTTGATGAACTAGAAACAACATGCATGTGTTATACTGCAACAAACAAGAAGGGACAAGTAAATCAAATGTAAGAAGCTTGTGGTCACTATCTCATAGCTCTCAGTGGATGCACAGTAAGGATGTCACTGCTGAGAAAAGGCATATGTACTCTAGCTTTTCTAGTTCAATTAAAACCGGGACAACAAAAATCAATTGTATCCTATTTAGCTCAGTTTTGGGTCAAAATCTGCAAGTGACAACACATTGTCATAAGTTAACTGTTAAAAATCAAGTCTGTTATCCAGGGCAGAAGCTTAACCTGTCCACACAAATCATATCAAAGTGAAACTCAGCCCTGTGCTCCTCAATCGTTGTTTATTCCTGTACGAACACTTGTGTAAATAAACAGCGAAACAAAGTCAGGAGGTCTTGGAGAAGAAATACGGCTCTTCTGTTGGTGGCTGGAGAAAACAGGACGCATGTAAAAATAACTTCTGAAATCATTCTCAGACTGTTGAGGAAAGCAGCGCTTTCGCTCGCCATTGTCTAATATTCCTGCAGAATTATGCCATGGTAATTTAATTCAACAGTGGAATAATTCATGGCCTGCTGAGGTTACAACTTCAGAATTTTAAGCAACTATAGATGAATTTAGAAATAAATGTTAGGGTTTGAAACGTGGAGGCAGAACAGGAGGTGTTCAAACCGACAAAGATGATCATTTTCTGTAGATACAGCGGCACATTCACAGTCCAGGTAAATACAGTCAGCGATTGTCCCTGTCTTATCACAACACAAGCCAGCTAATTTCTCTGAATGTGCTACAGTCTTCCATTATAAATAGCTAATATGTTATATGCAAATATTAGTAGCAAAGTGCACTAAACATTCAAACTATTTGTGCTACAAACCAGTGTGTTTAGAATTACGACAAAACATTAAAATAATATGATAGGAAATAGCAGTTTGCAACATGATGGACTGTTTTGTGCCGCTAAAATACGAGGAAGTGAATGAAACTGAGGTCTCGCACATGTTAAAAATACAGTGGATAGGGGACAACAAATACTCATGGGAGAAACAAAACTTTGAATCAATTGCTTTGAAAAAGTTTTTCACATGATTTTTTTCATAAAATAGTTCAAAATACATTTTTCGAAATGCCCAAAACATAACATGCTGATGATGCCCGCTGGACCAAATGGTGTAAATGCATATCAAACATGCATAAAAACATGTTTGCAATCAACAAATCGTCATCAAATCAAATATCATTAAATCTGAAGTGTCTGTATATTGCATTATTAATTTACAGGGCTTGTTTTATTTGTTTAATGGAGGGCTTGAATAATCAAGCTCTTCTTTCAATTCTGTCTTTTTAGCATACGAATGTGTCATTTAAATGTCTACAAATTAACTAAATGTATCCCAGATCAGCTATAGACACTGGTTCATGCGTTCACGGAGATCATCGCCCTCTAGCGGTGAAACACTGAAATGTCGAATCGTCTCGAACATTCGTTTACTGAAGTCACGTGACTTTTGATACGCGCTCTGAATCACCGGTTCAAAGCTAATGATTTGCAAAGGTTTCGAAAGCATATTCATCACTTATCCACAGTCGGGATTAAAAACGGTCCCGCGTTCACACCTTCCGTTCATTTATGAGAGTGATAACCACTCTGCACCCGAACCCACTGCGGATTGATCTGCTGTGTGAATGAATGCGGTCCTGTGTCACGCAGCCGTCCATGTGTGTTTTCAGAGACTTAAAGATGCAGATATGAGCTGTCGGTCATGGGAAGGTTTCAGCTGCGTTTGACGGATAAACCGGCGCAACTCGAGTCACTTTGTTCATCTTTTACATTTACTTTCGTCCTTGTAACTGAATATGATCCAGCGTATCGCGAAAACAAAGAAAGTTAATAAATGACTCGTTCAGAGTGACTCGAATACTGTATTTAGGCTGTGATGTGAACGCGACTGATTTACACCCATTATTTAACACACTCTAAAAATTAAACTCTATTAGATGTCTATAAGATGTCAGTTTTACATACATTCGAAATCATAAACATCTTAAAGACATCTAGTAAGCATCTATTTGTCTTCTGATAGGAAACGTCCTATAGATGTATTGCAGATGAGTAAACGCTCTAACAAACACATCTTGCAGATGTAATGTAGACGTCAAATAGAGTCTCTGATGTATGTGTGTAAACATTTAACCCAACCGCTGAGTCTGTCCACACTTCACCCAGTGCCGGGCTGTTTTAAACCCAGCAGTTTTTTTAGAGCGTATGGTTATCAGTTCCAAACAATGACTGTGTGAACTTAGATAACAAAAAAAAAAAAAAAAAAAAAACTCGGTTACACTTAAAGTGTTTCATTCTGAGGCCTGAACAGACGAACCATCAGCTCTTAACAAGGCTCTAAATAAAAGCCATTTTGCTTTGTGCAGCACAATGCATAAAGCCTAGCTACGATTGATCTGAAGAAATACTGTAGAAATGGGATTAAAAATTGTGATATTGACTGATAGATGAGAATCTGTCTTCCAGTATACCTGATGGATATGAAGGCAGATAACAAGCCATTTTTCAGTTTTCTTCTCTGGATGGTAATTGACCCTGTTACTTTCAATACTATATCAAACTCATAGCCAGCATTCAGTCTGTGGCTGAAAACAGCAGCACAGTGCTTGCAAAAAAATAAAATTGCCTTGACCCTCCTGGACGGCCCGTTCCTCTCATACGAATGTAAAGCTTTGTTCCTTGCGTTTCGCTCTCTCTCTCCTCGCCCCTCCTCTCTCATTCTCCACCCTTCTCCTCAGTGCCTCACACAGGGCCGCTTTAAATGGTGTGACAGGAGATGGAGGAGGAGTGACTGGCACAGCGCGCTGGTTTTCGTGCCTCGGCAGGCCTGACGGAGTCTGCATGGCATTGTCAGGCCTCTTCCTTCCTTCAAACACAGTGAAAGTGCACAGCGGCAAACAGAAGCATAAGCATGCAGAAGCACGCTTGCTGACTGCTGTATTAATCCATTGACACACACACACACACACACACCTTTACAAAGAGATCCAATGACACAGGTGGCTCATTATAGTCGGCTGGCACAACTCATGATAATGCTTGACTGATGTAATTCATGAGAACATTGCATCACATTTCTAAGTAGCACTAAATAAATAGAATGCAGGAATCAACAATCTGTCATAACAGGAACAACAATGCCAAAAGCCATACGTCCAGATGAAACCAAACCAAAATGGCGTTTGAGATAGTTTTGTTTAGTTAAGATTCTTGAACAGAACAGAGAACTGTTCAAAAGTCAAGGAAAGCCCCTAGTTTTGCGGCGGCCAAGCAACAGCAGCTTGCATTCTTATAGATTTGAACACATCCCATCCAATCAGAGTCCGATATCCGATCTTTGTTTTAGAAGATCTCAGAAACCCAGCCTGCGATATAAGTTCCCGGGCTGTTTGCCAAGCATGTCCGGCATCAGTAACCATTCTGCTTTTGTTCGCCTCACAAAGAGTGGCTAGGAGAAGACTGGGAGGAAAAGAAAATGCAGCTTTATTTATTCCTCCCTCATTCCTCTTCCTGTCTTGTTCTTTCCTGTGAGAAGGACAAAGATCCGTGGCGCTCGGGGAAAAGAACAGGGAACTGTGTGCAATGTGACTCCGGCACCGCTATTGGCTTGAACCAGATGGGTGTGAAGAGACTAAAGAAAGACAGGACAGTAGATAGAACAAAAGACAGAGAAATGAAGCGAAAAAGTAGAGTAAGAAGAATCCCTGTGGAATTAGACGGAGGGATAGTCATTTACAGCAGTTCACCAAATCAGTTCACTAAACCTCATTCAGCATACAGTAAACTACTTCAGTCAATTGAGTGATTCTGCAATTTTATAACCAACATTTTTTTTAAACTAAATGATCAAGCCACACCAATAAAAAATTCTACATTTTTAATTTTTGTCTACAGCATTAAAAAAATATTATCATCATTGTTATAATGTATGTCATTTTATTTATATCTATATTTCTGTTAATTGTTTATATATATATATATGTGTGTGTGTGTGTGTGTGTGTGAGACCCTGGACCAACGAGCAGTCTTAAGTCTATGGAGCAATAGACAACAATACATTGTATGGGTCAAAATTATACATTTTTCTTTTATGCCAAAAATGATCAAGTAAAGATCATGTTCCATGAAGATATTTAGTAAATCTTCTACCGTAAATATATCAAAACTTAATGTTTGATTAGTAATATGCATTGCTAAGAACTTCATCTGAACAACTTTAAAGATGATTTTCTCGATATTTAGATTTTTTTGCTCCTTCAGATTCCAGATTTTCAAATAGTTGTATCTCAGACAAATATTGTCTTCTCTGAACAAACCACACATCAATGGAGAGATCATTTATTCAGCTTCAGATGATGCATTAATCTCAATCAATACTTGAGACGGTTTTGTGGTCTAGGGTCACATATGTTAATTAATATTTATATGTACATATATATATTTATATAACATGTTTCATTTTACACAGCCAAGCAAAAGTTTGGAGTAGTTATGTTTTTTTTTAAAGAAATCTCTGACACTGAAGACTGGAGTAATGCTGCTGAAAATTCAGCTTTGATCACAGGAATAAATAGCATTTTCACAATATATTCACATAGGAAACAGATATTTTAAATTGCAATAATATTTCACAATTTGACTGTTTTTACTATATTTTTGATCAAATAAATGCAGCCTCAGTGAGCAGAAGAGACTTCATTCAGAAACATTTAAAAATCTTAATTATTCCAAACTTTTTATCAGTATTCTTACATCTAACCGTTAAACTACACATTTTCAAAAACATGATAATTAAACAAAAGGTGAGAAAATAATACATGAATACAACACTATTCTTCTGCGACCCACCATTTTTGGTAGACCTGATAATAAAGAGCAGTTAATGTACTTTTCATTTAGTCACTGTACTTGTTATAGCTCTGAATACTACAGTATAGAAAAATTGATTACAGGAGTAATGAATTATGAAGAGTCCCTTAATAATTCATGGGCTGATATTCATTTGAGTCACACATCTTTACAGTAACAGCACAATACACATCAGTTCACAATGCTTTAAACCTACAGGTAGAGAATTAATGATGTCAAAATATCTATAGTGCATCTTAACAATTATTCACCGAGAACAACTCAACTAAACGCTAGTGTTTGATATCGTGGTGTCTGTTAAAACATGAAACGGTCAGTTAGTGATTGTTCATTCAGTAAAATCACATTAGTCGAAAACATTAAAAGCAACACACGAGTAACACTGACCAGAGTACAGTACGATGATTTCAAATACTCTACATCTTTAAAGCATCAGTCTAAGGGAAGGTCAGTCCCGGTTGTCCCCGTTCTGGACACACTCCGGCTGGCTGTTGAGCGCCGTCTCCTCGCTCTTGGACTGCACGGGGTGATCTCCCTTCCTGGTGGACTTCTTGGTGGCTCTGGACAGCCTGCGTCTGAACGTGTCTCCGGCCAGAAAGTACAGGACCGGGTCGACGCAGCTGTTGAGGCTGGCCAGGCCGCGGGTCACCTGGTAGGTGGCATACACACGGTCATTAAAGGCACACATGTCTGGGCTCTGGAAGTACAGTCTCGCTCGCATGTTCAGGTTCTTCATCACGTGGAAGGGCAGGTAGGAGACGGCGAACACCGTGAGCACGATGATGACCAGGTATATGGACTTTCTCCTCAGCGGTGCGTTGTCCATGTCGTTGCAGATGAGGGCTTTGACGATGCCGCCGTAGCAGCTGAAGATGATGATGAACGGGATGCAGAAGCCGAACACCGTCATGCACATGCTGTAGATGAAGTATCCAGGCAGCTCGTCTTCGGTCGTGGTGTCGTAGCACGTCGTTAACCCCTTCTTAGGGCCGGTTCGTGAGTAGTAAAGGATGGGAGAGATGCCCACCACCACTATGAACCAGACGAACGCGACGGTGCGAACCGCGTTCTTCTTTTTCAGCCTCCCGAGCGACTTGAGCGGATGCACGACGCCGGAGTATCTGTGCATGCTGATGCACGTGAGGAACAGGATGCTTCCGTAGAGATTCACATGGAAGATGAACCTCTGGAGTCTGCATAAGACGTCTCCAAAAATCCAGTCTGTTTTGTTGAAGTAGTAGAAGATGAGGAACGGCAGCGAGAGCACGTAACAGAAGTCGGCCAGCGCCAGGTTGAACATGTAGACGGAGATGCTGCTCCAGGGCCTCATGTGGCACACGAACATCCATATGGCCAAACTGTTTCCGATGAAGCCTGTGAGGAAGACCATGATGTAGACGATGGGGAGATAGTAAAACTGAAAGCCAGTCTTGGTTAACGAGCAGCTCGCCGTGTGATTGGAGAACTCGCTCACGTTATTCATGAGCGACGTCAGGTTACTGAACTCCGTCATGATGTCAAGAATCAGCAGGTCTGCGCTCTACGAAAAGAAGAGAAAACGATTCACCTGTACATTATTAACCTGTTCAGACCCAAATATGCTCCAGAGACCAGCTTTATTTCCACTCCAATTGCCGCCAAAAATTGATCATATGTTTTAATTGCTATTTCCAATATCCATTAGATCATTAAGATAATATGGGTTTCTTACATCAAGTTGAAAGTTGAAATAAAATTGAACGTGTCATGCATTTGGGTTGTTTCTAAATATATACAAATGTTAATAGACTAATAGATAGAATTCAGTAATGACTTAGAATTTTACATTCCATTGGAAACAGATAGAGGTAAAACACTGTAACTGGGGGGGAGGGGGCAGTTTAGAATGTTTAAAAAAAGTAATGGTAAAAAATAAAAAGAGGCAAAAGATTGAAGAGCACTGATTAAAGGGACTGCGTTTATTGCAGGATCTGTGACTGATGTCCCCGATCAAGGCTACAGTGATGATGGATCAGGGTTTGATTCCACCATGTGTAGAATGAGTGTAACTCACATCATTTCTAACCAATTATTTGTCGTTTTACATATACTATTTAGATCATATCTGTCTCGCGTCCCGTGCCATATCTTTGATTTTCTTCGATTTAAGCCACAAAGCATGTATGCGAGATGTGGCTCTTGATTTAGCAGCATCTGTTACAGTAATGTCCTCAATCTGGAGGCACCGTGAAACACCGGAGAGCAGACGCAGAGCAGGTAAAGTTCACAACAACCTCTGCGCTGTTTCACTGCAGCTACGGACATGACCACGAAAAC
>NC_081767.1:560000-697500 GCF_963082965.1 Carassius carassius
ATGGTCATGCACCATTACAAGGAACATAATATGAGCTGTGCAGGATGTTGTTTGCATTGGACGCAATTTAATCAGAAATGTTCCAAGGCACCTTTGTTTCTATAGCATGTTATACAATACTAATCGTGTCAAAGCAGCTTTACGCTGTTTAACAGGAGAAATGTGTGCTTATAATGCAAGAGGACGATAGAAAACAGTCCGTTTTTCAGTTAAATCAGTTCATCGTTGATTCAGGTTTTCCAGAGAGCCATGAAGAGAATGCATCTGTATTCATATTCTCTTCTGATCTGCCTTTATTACACAACTAGTTGTTTTGCAGTTAAACCAAAAGTCAAAGTAAAACAAGCCAGTGGATGACTACAAATTTGGCAATAAATATTGTTTCGTTACCAATTAGGGCATTTTTATAGTATGCTAACTAAGAGATCCCAGATCAAAATCCTAATGTGTTGCATAATAGTATTATGCACATGAAACACAAATGTCTTGTACAAATGTCTCATGTACACTGATTCATTGTGCATTATGATTCAGCCAGTATCAAAATAGTTTGCCATCCTCACATTATTTTTTATAAAGTGCTATGATAAAAATGATTAATTACTTACATACGTGTATATTTATCTACAATAAATCAAAACCGCTGTGTGTAATAACAAAGCAAACGCTGAACAAGATGTGTTTGATGATGGTCAGACAGCAGATGAGAAAGCATGCTAATTCTTCGAAACTTGACTTAATGGTGTGCATTAAAGCTTTTACTCCAAGCGGTGCAGGGTAAAATGCTGAGCTGTGTAGTGTGTGTCCTAATGGGCTTCATTGTGGCTGTATCTCTCTCTCCTGGAGCCCAGAGAATCGATTTCCTTGGTGCAGTGGTTTAGCCACCAAACTCGCTCACCTTGAGCTTCAGAAGCATTTATTAGAGGATGTCAACTTTCCTTCCTCCTCAGTTGAAGTCATTTCCTGTTTGTGTTTGTATCTGGTGGGCAGACTGTGGACTATGCATTACTACACCTTTAAGACGACTGTTCTATAGTTCAACCATAGTTCATCTCAGTATTGTCACCAGGCCTACTAAAGACCATTAAAATCATATGGTATAACCTTTAAATTATGCATAAGTTTACTATAAAAATCTTTTCTTTTTGGTGATAGTTCTTGCTAATACTAAGTTACTATTGCAGTAAACTCTTTTTTTCTTTTTAATATCATTTGATGCATGCAAACGAATAAGGTAAGATTATCCATAGATAAGTGTGGCATCATTTCAAAGTTTTCTGCTTGGTGTCATGTAGATTGCAGAATTTATTTTTATTACAAATATAAAAGGACTATAAATATACTAGGACATAGTAGGAATATAAATATTGATCAACTGGTCTAAAATGTCAGACATTTTCTCCTCTTTCTGCTTGTTCCTGAGTTAAATCAACCTTATATTCTTCACTCAGCTCTAAACTTTCTTTAATAAAATTATAAAGTCCTGACCAGCAGAAATCTAAGGTGACTGTCTTTATGCTAGACATTTATTTTCCAGGCCAAATAAGGCATGATAGTCTCTCTCTCTCTCTCACTCTCTCTCTCTCTCTCACACACACACACACACACACACACACACACACACACACACACACACACACACACACACACACACACACACACACACACGCACGCACACCCTTTCTAATCCAAGACATTTAATATGACAGTGATATCAAATGACACTCAAGCATGCAGCAGCATCAATTTTAGAGTAAAGCTAAAAATCATTCATCTTTACACTACAGTGTTTGTGAGAAGACATCTTCAGGAAGAGAGCGTTTGCTTGTGGGAACATTTTTAAGCTGCTGTGTAATGTACACACAAGCGCATGTGTTTGGGTCAGGGGCCGGAGGACAGGAAATAGCACCGAAATTGACTGGTCTGTGGAGGGCGTCCCAAACACGGACACAGCTGCAGAGAGACAGACAGTCCAATCACACTTTAACTCCAGGACAATAAAGACTTCTTAGAGTAGGCAAGGCTCGAACTTTGAACTTTGGCCCAGCATTGTTAGATGTTAGATAAGACTGGTGACAGACTGAGAGCAGACAGTAGAGTCACATTACACTCATAGCTTATACACCTTGGTGAAGCATTTTTAAAAGTAGAACAGATCATGAACTTGAGCTTTGCTTTAGTACCGTCCTTAAGAAGGGGAAGATAATAATTGCAGGTTACTACTTTTTGGAGGGTAGTTAATGCATTAGATATCATAAACTAACAATGAACAGCAATTTGTGTAGCAATAAGGGTCCATGAGTTAATGCATTAACTAACAATGAGCAATACATGTATTACAGCATTTTTATTAATACAGCTGTTCTCTGTTAGTAAGTCAGGTCAAGTCACCTTTATTTATACAGCGCTTTTAACAATACAGAGAGAATTAAAGCATCTTTACAGTATTAATGTTAGGGAGCAAACAGAACAGGAAATGTAGAAAGGTAAAACTATGGCAGGAAGAAGATCGAGGCATGGGATGAAGCTAGCATGATTAAACTAAAGCTAAGACACGGAATGAAACTCTGACAGGGAAACGGCTCTGCAAAGTAGCTAACGCTAAACGCTAACAACACTCGGCCCAGATGAGCAAGAGAGCAAGCCTTTTGTAGAGCGTGTGAACTGGCCTCAGATGTGCATGTAATCAGTGAGATGCATTGTGGGAACTGTAGTACAGGGTGATCTGTGACAGTCTGTGTGGTGCAAGAGTCAATAAAGCAAAGGCAAATTCTGGTGGTGATCGGACAGAAGTCTAAAAACCAGGTTCGTTACAATTAAATATGAAAACAGTGTGTCAGTAATGCAAAATTACAATAATAAACATTGAATTTGATCAGGCAGTTGATCATTTAATCAGTTCAGTTAGTTACAACTACTGATTTTAATAATGTATTAGTAAATGTTGAAATGCACCTCAACTAAGATTAATTAATGCTGTGAAGTATTTTTCAATGTTAGTTCACGTTCAACTATTAAACTAATGTTAAAAAATTGAATCTTACTATAAAGCATTACTCTAGGTTAATGTAAATTCATACATTTTCTATTGTGTTATTACATAAACATATACACTGTTATATAACATCTTAGATCAACTTATTTTTAAATGATGCTTTTTCATAATACACTATCTAATGTTATATTATGCAATGCACAAGCCACAGATGAAATGAATATTAACCTATAACAATAAATAGTATAAGCTTGGTGTTTCTATTGTTACTTATTATTAGCAATTACTTGTTTGTCAATATGAGCTTCTTCAGGGCAGTATTAAATAAAAATCCAGTTTTTATAGATATATACATCTTGCAGATTCTCCATTAGGTTGTAAACGTATGAGCTGGGCTGTAGCAATTATGCACGTTATGATTCGTGGGCAGGGTGAAGCAACAGGTAGCTGTAGACGTTATAATTCACAGAGACACTTCTGCATCAGCATGCTCTGACAGACTGAACTCTGTGAATCTTAACTCTTAGCGGTGCTGACTATTCAGAAAGGCAGGCAGACCTGCAGCTGCTAAACACAGTTTTACAGTCTGCAAGCAGCAGAGCAGATATCGAACCACTTAACTTCAGTCTAATTTATGAGGTGAAAAGTTTGCAGGGACTTAGATTAATAATAGGACTTGCACCAGGTCTGGGATTTGCTGTAGACTCGTAACATCCTCTTCACATGGTCGCTGCTTCTGTACTGCCTGAGCAACCCTGCGCAAACCCTACACAGCAGAGTGTTTTTCCACTTTCTCCAATCAGTGTACTTTCCCTTTACCCTTTATCTATCCCGTTATCACAGCCGAGCTCTGATTACTAATGACCCACTCTCCTAGCTGTGCAGCACTGATAGTTCTCGCAGTGCATAGGTGTTATCACATTAGAGAAAGCCCCAGAGAGAAGGAGAAATCAGAGCGCTGCTTAGTGAGAGGAAACATGATTGTCGCGGTTTCACTTCCTCCCTTATATCTATACTGTGTGAGTATATATATATATATATATATATATATACAGAACATATATATAATATTGTTTTTTTGTGTTTTCAGTAATACTTATCTCGTTTATTTGTGACAGTGTAGTGAGATCATGAGCCTTAATATGTTTGCCCTCAGATAAATCTACAATGTGCTGGTGCCAAATGCTGTGAGATAAATAACTCACTGTACAATAACTGATAGGGCAGACGGAGAGAAATATATAGTCCAAAAGATTTGATACACTGATATAGTAACACATTTCTAGAGTAATTATTCTTTATTTGTATTTTGGTAGTGATACAGTAGTTAAAGTGGGTAATGATAACAATAAGCACATTGTATTAAGTTCATAACTGCTTTCAGACAAAGGCCCACTGATGACAAGTGTGTACATGTCACTGGATGTAATGCTGTAGAAATAGCTCCACATTGTGGCCGTTTATGAAAAAACAGACACATGTTGAATATATTTTCTTTTGCTAGATTGATTGTGAAATCTGTTTCTACTAACTCAACTGTTTAAACTAACTGAGTCATCTTTGCCTTTGGGATTAAAAATAAATGTTTAAAAATGAACTGAAAAGCTTTAGTTTAACTGTTGTATTCTCTGTAAATCTCAAGGTTTACTTTTAGTGGTTTGCCACAAAGAGTCACACAATCAAGCTACTCTAAAAATCACTTCACATTACTATTAGACTTCAGTTTGCTTATGTTTCAAAGTAACACCATGTTATAAATTTAAAATGCATTACATATGTCTATATATCCGTATGGCGACGGAGTCTTTGTGTTTGTGTTTGTGTTTTTTATTGTGACCCAAAGGGTTTAATTGGTTTTATTTATTTACTTGCCTTTTAATTTAGCAGTAACCCTGATTTGTGGTAATGGATTAGATTGAAATCAGTGGTATACTTGGTGTTTCAATTGTAAGTGGTTTTGGATAACAGCATCTGCTAAATGCTTAAATGTAAAAGTGTGAATATCAGGATGAGGACACGTCACGGTCACGGAAATTCTCCTATTCACATGTCCTGCGAAAACAAAAGATACAACAATATATCAACATATAAACATATCAACATATAAAGAACAAGCAGGCTGATTTCCCTCACCATGACAAAACCAAGGAAGCTGATGGAGACATTTCCATAAATGTTGATTGTAGTTACTTCTTCCAGAGGGATGCGGTGCTTGAACATGCTGTGCTGTTGGCCTTTTATACGTACCTAACCAAACCAAACCAAAGCCATATTTAAAGTACAGTTTAACAAATATTAGCTTAGCATCTTATGGTCACATCACTATTTGGCAGTTGCAAAAAATCCTTTGAAATCTGATAATATGATAAGTATTTTGTATTCACTACATATGGTAAAAATCTTCTGCAAAAACTCATGAAGAAACAGTTTATTTTTAGAGCACTGTTAGAGTCATGTCTCAAAACACACACCTGATATCCTTCAGATTTGATGACAAAGAACATCTCAAAAGCTTCTCCATTTTTAAAGGGGTTGTCAGAGACACTTTCCTCGGCTCCCCATCTCCCATTCCTGAAGCTGTTCATGACCACCTTCGAGCCCATTCGAGGGTTGAAGTGGAGAGCAATGTCATTCTTGTCATTTGGCCCAGTCTTGAAATTTACTGAAAATCTGCATGTAAGTAGAGGAATTATGTTAAATGATCAGAATCTAAATAATTGCTCATCTCACAAACCTCATGAAGAATTGAGAAGTGAAATAAAAGTACTTTAACAGATCATGCATTATTTATTTATTTAGTGCAAGGCTTGGTCTCTCTTGCATGTTTGGTCCAGTATTAGTATAATAATAATATTGTGATGTATTAAGATACATTGCAGTGTTTACTGCAGCATGCGAGCACATATAGCCAAATCAGTTCTCTTTCGCTTGTTTCAACGACTAAAAATCACTTGAATTTAAACTGAAGTGATTAAAAAAATTCAGCATTGTGTTAGTTCAGGCAGGCCACGTTAGTCAAGCTTGCATCAGCCGACAGTCAGCTTTTCCTGACGTCTGCCAATCCAGTCTTGACACCTATCACAGGCGTTCTATTTAAATTCCCATTCTTCAGCGTCTCTTCCATCGCATTGCTGCTTGCAATTAACTCACTCCTCCAAACCCATCTCCACCAAGTGAACCTGCAATCCGATCTAACTTTCTTACTTTACAGTCACTTTATTGGAAGCATTCTCTATCATGTTTCATTAACAAACATGTGAATTGTAATTACGTATGCATATAATGGTTCTGTTCTGTACCCCAGTAGGGTTTGTCTTGCTGCTCTCCCTGCTCTGTCCAAGCATGGCTGCATGGAGAGGCATGTGGAGTGTTGTCCAGAACATAATCATCCCACCAACACTAACTGTATGCAATATAATTGTCATAAATATACTTGACGGAAGTGATCCTGATTGAAGTGTGCAAACGTAGCACAGTATCCTCATATGAGTGTGTAACAGCGATAGAGACAATAATCCAAAATCTCTACCGGTTTAAACATTTCTACCCGTTATACCGGTATATTACCCACCCCTAAACACAATTGTAAATTACCGTTTAGCATTAGTAGGAATGACTCCCTGCACATACAAGGCCATGCCTTCTCTCAGGCCTCCTGGAATTGGGGCCACATAAGGAAGAGTCTGGAAAAAGTACAAGAAGCAGGTTTTCAACTCATTGAAATGGAAATATGTAATTTCAACAATATTTAAAATGGCCATCAGAATCTTGAAAATGTGGTGAGATAATTGTTCTTGGGTAAAACAGTTCTGATGCAATGAAATTTCATAAATTGCTTGCACTTTGTTGTGCTTTCAGAAGTCACTTTTAACGATCGGTCACTCACAGGGTTTTGGACCGGCTGCAAGATCTCAGATTGTACGGTGGAAAGTTCCCCATGTGAGCTGCCCAGAGTAGTGATTATTGTTCTAACATCTGTAGGAATTACAGATGCTCTCCAGTTCTGATGAGGGAACAGAGAAATGTGACTTTAGAAATCTCTTCGCTCTCAAAGCCATTCTCATTGGATTCTGTGACAATATCATTCATTCTGCAACATTGCTTTAGCTGAAGAAACAGTGACCTACTTGTATGAAGCCAGAAAGGTTCACAGCAACATCACCACTGAAATTTAATGTTGACACTTTTTCCAGTGGTATACGGTGCTTGAATGTGTACAGCTCTTTACCATTCACATAAACCTGATGAATTGAAGGAACACAGCCCACGTGAGGACCAAATCCTAGCTTTCTTTTAGGAGTGCAGTGAGTCTTGTTCTTAAAACACGTACCTGATATCCTTCAGATTTCACAACAGTAAACATCTCAAATGATTCTCCTTTTTTAAAGGGGTTGTCAGAGACACTTTCCTCAGTTCCCAATCTTCCATTTATTACACTGTTCATGGCCACCTTCTGGTCCATTCGAGGGTTGAAGTGGAAAGCAATGTCATCATTGCTGGACTGCCCAGTCTTGAAATTGATTTCAAATCTGCATGGAGGTTAAAACATGTTGAAACAACCAATCCTAATAACAGTGAATTATTTGTGTCCAATTTCCCAAATTTTACAATGAAGTAATTCCTTACGCGTCAGCATTAGTGGGAACAACTCCCTGTAAGTACAAGGCCATGCCTTCTCTCAGTCCTCCTGGTATTGGGGCCACATAAGGAAGGTTCTGCGGTAAACACAAGAAAATAGGCATCAGTGAGTATGAACCAGATTCTTATAGCAGGTTTTTGAACTACGTGAATTAGAAAAATGTAGGATTTCATTGATGTTTCAATTGGTCATCACAGTCTGCTCTTGGGGGAGGGCAGACTGTGGGTTCTTATGCACTGCTGATTCATTATGTCACAAGTCACTTTTAACGATCGGTCACTCACAGGGTTTTGGACCGGCTGCAAGATCTCTGATTGTACAGAGGAAAGTTCCCCATGTGAGCTGCCCAGAGTAGTGATTATTGTTCTAACATCTGTAGGAAATACAGATTTTCTCCAGTTCTGATGAGGGAACAGAGAAATGTGACTTTAGAAATCTCTTCACCCTCAAAGCCATTCTCAGTGGATTCTGTGACAATATCATTCATCCTGCAACACTGCTTTAGCTGAAGAAACAGTGACCTACTTGTATGAAACCAGAAAGTTTCACAGCAACATCACCCATGAAATTTAATGTTGACACTTTTTCCAGTGGTATACGGTGCTTGAATGTGTACAGCTCTTTACCATTCACATAAACCTGATGAATTGAAGGAACACAGCCCACGTGAGGACCAAATCCTAGTTTTCTTTTAGGAGTGCAGTGAGTCTTGTTCTTAAAACACGTACCTGATATCCTTCAGATTTCACAACAGTAAACATCTCAAATGATTCTCCTTTTTTAAAGGGGTTGTCAGAGACACTTTCCTCAGTTCCCAATCTTCCATTTATTACACTGTTGATGGCCACCTTCTGGTCCATTCGAGGGTTGAATTGGAAAGCAATGTCATCATTGCTGGACTGCCCAGTCTTGAAATTGATTTCAAATCTGCATGGAGGTTAAAACATGTTGAAACAACCAATCCTAATAACAGTGAATTATTTGTGTCCAATTTCCCAAATTTGACAATGAAGTAATTCCTTACGCGTCAGCATTAGTGGGAACAACTCCCTGTAAGTACAAGGCCATGCCTTCTCTCAGTCCTCCTGATATTGGGGCCACATAAGGAAGGTTCTGCGGTAAACACAAGAAAATAGGCATCAGTGAGTATGAACCAGATTCTCATAGCATGTTTTTGAACTCAGTGAATTAGAAAAATGTAGGATTTCATTGATGTTTCAATTGGTCATCACAGTCTGCTCTTGGGTGAGGGCAGACTGTGGGTTCTTATGCACTGCTGATTCATTATGTCACAAGTCACTTTTAACGATCGGTCACTCACAGGGTTTTGGACCGGCTGCAAGATCTCTGATTGTACGGTGGAAAGTTCCCCATGTGAGCTGCCCAGAGTAGTGATTATTGTTCTAACATCTGTAGGAAATACAGATTTTCTCCAGTTCTGATGAGGGAACAGAGAAATGTGACTTTAGAAATCTCTTCGCTCTCAAAGCCATTCTCAGTGGATTCTGTGACAATATCATTCATCCTGCAACACTGCTTTAGCTGAAGAAACAGTGACCTACTTGTATGAAGCCAGAAAGGTTCACAGCAACATCACCACTGAAATTTAATGTTGACACTTTTTCCAGTGGTATACGGTGCTTGAATGTGTACAGCTCTTTACCATTCACATAAACCTGATGAATTGAAGGAACACAGCCCACGTGAGGACCAAATCCTAGCTTTCTTTTAGGAGTGCAGTGAGTCTTGTTCTTAAAACACGTACCTGATATCCTTCAGATTTCACAACAGTAAACATCTCAAATGATTCTCCTTTTTTAAAGGGGTTGTCAGAGACACTTTCCTCAGTTCCCAATCTTCCATTTATTACACTGTTCATGGCCACCTTCTGGTCCATTCGAGGGTTGAAGTGGAAAGCAATGTCATCATTGCTGGACTGCCCAGTCTTGAAATTGATTTCAAATCTGCATGGAGGTTAAAACATGTTGAAACAACCAATCCTAATAACAGTGAATTATTTGTGTCCAATTTCCCAAATTTTACAATGAAGTAATTCCTTACGCGTCAGCATTAGTGGGAACAACTCCCTGTAAGTACAAGGCCATGCCTTCTCTCAGTCCTCCTGGTATTGGGGCCACATAAGGAAGGTTCTGCGGTAAACACAAGAAAATAGGCATCAGTGAGTATGAACCAGATTCTTATAGCAGGTTTTTGAACTAAGTGAATTAGAAAAATGTAGGATTTCATTCATGTTTCAATTGGTCATCACAGTCTGCTCTTGGGGGAGGGCAGACTGTGGGTTCTTATGCACTGCTGATTCATTATGTCACAAGTCACTTTTAACGATCGGTCACTCACAGGGTTTTGGACCGGCTGCAAGATCTCTGATTGTACAGAGGAAAGTTCCCCATGTGAGCTGCCCAGAGTAGTGATTATTGTTCTAACATCTGTAGGAAATACAGATTTTCTCCAGTTCTGATGAGGGAACAGAGAAATGTGACTTTAGAAATCTCTTCACCCTCAAAGCCATTCTCAGTGGATTCTGTGACAATATCATTCATCCTGCAACACTGCTTTAGCTGAAGAAACAGTGACCTACTTGTATGAAACCAGAAAGTTTCACAGCAACATCACCCATGAAATTTAATGTTGACACTTTTTCCAGTGGTATACGGTGCTTGAATGTGTACAGCTCTTTACCATTCACATAAACCTGATGAATTGAAGGAACACAGCCCACGTGAGGACCAAATCCTAGTTTTCTTTTAGGAGTGCAGTGAGTCTTGTTCTTAAAACACGTACCTGATATCCTTCAGATTTCACAACAGTAAACATCTCAAATGATTCTCCTTTTTTAAAGGGGTTGTCAGAGACACTTTCCTCAGTTCCCAATCTTCCATTTATTACACTGTTGATGGCCACCTTCTGGTCCATTCGAGGGTTGAATTGGAAAGCAATGTCATCATTGCTGGACTGCCCAGTCTTGAAATTGATTTCAAATCTGCATGGAGGTTAAAACATGTTGAAACAACCAATCCTAATAACAGTGAATTATTTGTGTCCAATTTCCCAAATTTGACAATGAAGTAATTCCTTACGCGTCAGCATTAGTGGGAACAACTCCCTGTAAGTACAAGGCCATGCCTTCTCTCAGTCCTCCTGATATTGGGGCCACATAAGGAAGGTTCTGCGGTAAACACAAGAAAATAGGCATCAGTGAGTATGAACCAGATTCTCATAGCATGTTTTTGAACTCAGTGAATTAGAAAAATGTAGGATTTCATTGATGTTTCAATTGGTCATCACAGTCTGCTCTTGGGTGAGGGCAGACTGTGGGTTCTTATGCACTGCTGATTCATTATGTCACAAGTCACTTTTAACGATCGGTCACTCACAGGGTTTTGGACCGGCTGCAAGATCTCTGATTGTACGGTGGAAAGTTCCCCATGTGAGCTGCCCAGAGTAGTGATTATTGTTCTAACATCTGTAGGAAATACAGATTTTCTCCAGTTCTGATGAGGGAACAGAGAAATGTGACTTTAGAAATCTCTTCGCTCTCAAAGCCATTCTCAGTGGATTCTGTGACAATATCATTCATCCTGCAACACTGCTTTAGCTGAAGAAACAGTGACCTACTTGTATGAAACCAGAAAGTTTCGCAGCAACATCACCCATGAAATTTAATGTTGACACTTTTTCCAGTGGTATACGATGCTTGAATGTGTACAGCTCTTTACCATTAACATAAACCTGATGAATTGAAGGAACACAGCCCACGTGAGGACCAAATCCTAGCTTTCTTTTAGGAGTGCAGTGAGTCTTGTTTTTAAAACACGTACCTGATATCCTTCAGATTTCATAACAGTAAACATCTCAAATGATTCTCCCTTTTTAAAGTGGTTGTCAGAGACACTTTCCTCAGTTCCCCAACTTCCATTTATTAGACTGTTCATTGCCACCTTCCGGTCCATTCGTGGGTTGAATTGGAAAGCAATGTCATCATTGCTGGACTGCCCAGTCTTGAAATTGATTTCAAATCTGCATGGAAGTTAAAATATGTTGAAACAACCAATCCTAATAACAGTGAATTATTTGTGTCTAATTTCCGAAATTTGACAATGAAGTAATTCCTTACGCATCAGCATTCTTGGGAACCACTCCCTGTAAGTACAAGGCCATGCCTTCTCTCAGTCCTCCTGATATTGGGGCCACATAAGGAAGGTTCTGTGGTAAACACAAGAAAATAGGCATCAGTGAGTATGAACCAGATTCTCATAGCATGTTTTTGAACTCAGTGAATTAGAAAAATGTAGAATTTCATTGATGTTTCAATTGGTCATCACAGTCTGCTCTTGGGTGAGAGCAGACTGTGGGTTCTTATGCACGTCGGTTTCATGATGTCACAAGCCACTTTTAACGATCGGTCACTTACAGGGTTTTGGACCGCCTGCAAGATCTCGGATTGTACGATGGAAAGATCCCCATGTGAGCTGCCCAGAGTAGTGATTTTTGTTCTAACTTTTGTAGGAATTACAGATGCTCTCCAGTTCTGATGAGGGAACAGAGAAATGTGACTTTAGAAATCTCTTCACCCTCAAAGCCATTCTAAGTGGATTCTGTGACAATATCATTCATTCTGCAACATTGCTTTAGCTGAAGAAACAGTAACCTACTTGTATGAAGCCAGAAAGGTTCACAGAAACATCACCACTGAAATTTAATGTTGACACTTTTTCCAGTGGTATACGGTGCTTGAATGTGTACAGCTCTTTACCATTCACATAAACCTGATAAATTGAAGGAACACAGCCCACGTGAGGACCAAATCCTAGTTTTCTTTTAGGAGTGCAGTGAGTCTTGTTCTTAAAACACGTACCTGATATCCTTCAGATTTCATAACAGTAAACATCTCAAATGATTCTCCCTTTTTAAAGGTGTTGTCAGAGACACTTTCCTCAGTTCCCCAACTTCCATTTATTAGACTGTTCATGGCCACCTTCTGGTCCATTCGTGGGTTGAATTGGAAAGCAATGTCATCATTGCTGGACTGCCCAGTCTTGAAATTGATTTCAAATCTGCATGGAAGTTAAAATATGTTGAAACAACCAATCCTAATAACAGTGAATTATTTGTGTCTAATTTCCGAAATTTGACAATGAAGTAATTCCTTACGCATCAGCATTCGTGGGAACCACTCCCTGTAAGTACAAGGCCATGCCTTCTCTCAGTCCTCCTGATATTGGGGCCACATAAGGAAGGTTCTGTGGTAAACACAAGAAAATAGGCATCAGTGAGTATGAACCAGATTCTCATAGCATGTTTTTGAACTCAGTGAATTAGAAAAATGTAGAATTTCATTGATGTTTCAATTGGTCATCACAGTCTGCTCTTGGGTGAGAGCAGACTGTGGGTTCTTATGCACGTCGGTTTCATGATGTCACAAGTCACTTTTAACGATCGGTCACTTACAGGGTTTTGGACCGCCTGCAAGATCTCGGATTGTACGGTGGAAAGATCCCCATGTGAGCTGCCCAGAGTAGTGATTTTTGTTCTAACTTTAGTAGGAATTACAGATGCTCTCCAGTTCTGATGAGGGAACAGAGAAATGTGACTTTAGAAATCTCTTCACCCTCAAAGCCATTCTCAGTGGATTCTGTGACAGTATCATTCATTCTGCAACACTGCTTTAGCTGAAGAAACAGTGACCTACTTGTATGAGGCCAGAAAGGTTCACAGCAACATCACCACTGAAATTTAATGTTGACACTTTTTCCAGTGGTATACGGTGCTTGAATGTGTACAGCTCTTTACCATTCACATAAACCTGATAAATTGAAGGAACACAGCCAACGTGAGGACCAAATCCTAGTTTCCTTTTAGGAGTGCAGTGAGTCTTGTTCTTAAAACACGTACCTGATATCCTTCAGATTTCATAACAGTAAACATCTCAAATGATTCTCCCTTTTTAAAGGGGTTGTCAGAGACACTTTCCTCAGTTCCCCAACTTCCTTTTATTAGACTGTTCATGGCCACCTTCCGGTCCATTCGAGGGTTGAATTGGAAAGCAATGTCATCATTGCTGGACTGACCAGTCTTGAAATTGATTTCAAATCTGCATGGAGGTTAAAACATGTTGAAGCAACCAATCCTAATAACAGTGAATTATTTGTGTCCCATTTCCCAAATTTTACAATGAAGTAATTCCTTACGCGTCAGCATTAGTGGGAACAACTCCCTGTAAGTACAAGGCCATGCCTTCTCTCAGTCCTCCTGGTATTGGGGCCACATAAGGAAGGTTCTGCGGTAAACACAAGAAAATAGGCATCAGTGAGTGGGAACCAGATTCTCATAGCAGGTTTTTGAACTAAGTGAATTAGAAAAATGTAGGATTTCTTTGATGTTTCAATTGGTCATCACAGTCTGCTCTTGGGTGAGGGCAGACTGTGGGTTCTTATGCACTGCTGATTCATTATGTCACAAGTCACTTTTAACGATCGGTCACTCACAGGGTTTTGGACCGGCTGCAAGATCTCTGATTGTACAGAGGAAAGTTCCCCATGTGAGCTGCCCAGAGTAGTGATTATTGTTCTAACGTCTGTAGGAAATACAGATTTTCTCCAGTTCTGATGAGGGAACAGAGAAATGTGACTTTAGAAATCTCTTCGCTCTCAAAGCCATTCTCAGTGGATTCTGTGACAATATCATTCATCCTGCAACATTGCTTTAGCTGAAGAAACAGTGACCTACTTGTATGAAACCAGAAAGTTTCACAGCAACATCACCCATGAAATTTAATGTTGACACTTTTTCCAGTGGTATACGATGCTTGAATGTGTACAGCTCTTTACCATTAACATAAACCTGATGAATTGAAGGAACACAGCCCACGTGAGGACCAAATCCTAGCTTTCTTTTAGGAGTGCAGTGAGTCTTGTTCTTAAAACACGTACCTGATATCCTTCAGATTTCATAACAGTAAACATCTCAAATGATTCTCCCTTTTTAAAGGGGTTGTCAGAGACACTTTCCTCAGTTCCCCAACTTCCATTTATTAGACTGTTCATTGCCACCTTCCGGTCCATTCGTGGGTTGAAGTGGAAAGCAATGTCATCATTGCTGGACTGCCCAGTCTTGAAATTGATTTCAAATCTGCATGGAAGTTAAAATATTTTGAAACAACCAATCCTAATAACAGTGAATTATTTGTGTCTAATTTCCGAAATTTGACAATGAAGTAATTCCTTACGCATCAGCATTGGTGGGAACCACTCCCTGTAAGTACAAGGCCATGCCTTCTCTCAGTCCTCCTGATATTGGGGCCACATAAGGAAGGTTCTGTGGTAAACGCAAGAAAATAGGCATCAGTGAGTATGAACCAGATTCTCATAGCATGTTTTTGAACTCAGTGAATTAGAAAAATGTAGAATTTCATTGATGTTTCAATTGGTCATCACAGTCTGCTCTTGGGTGAGAGCAGACTGTGGGTTCTTATGCACGTCGGTTTCATGATGTCACAAGTCACTTTTAACGATCGGTCACTTACAGGGTTTTGGACCGCCTGCAAGATCTCGGATTGTACGGTGGAAAGATCCCCATGTGAGCTGCCCAGAGTAGTGATTTTTGTTCTAACTTTTGTAGGAATTACAGATTTTCTCCAGTTCTGATGAGGGAACAGAGAAATGTGACTTTAGAAATCTCTTCGCTCTCAAAGCCATTCTCAGTGGATTCTGTGACAATATCATTCATCCTGCAACATTGCTTTAGCTGAAGAAACAGTGACCTACTTGTATGAAGCCAGAAAGTTTCACAGCAACATCACCCATGAAATTTAATGTTGACACTTTTTCCAGTGGTATACGATGCTTGAATGTGTACAGCTCTTTACCATTAACATAAACCTGATGAATTGAAGGAACACAGCCCACGTGAGGACCAAATCCTAGCTTTCTTTTAGGAGTGCAGTGAGTCTTGTTTTTAAAACACATACCTGATATCCTTCAGATTTCATAACAGTAAACATCTCAAATGATTCTCCCTTTTTAAAGGGGTTGTCAGAGACACTTTCCTCAGTTCCCCAACTTCCATTTATTAGACTGTTCATTGCCACCTTCCGGTCCATTCGTGGGTTGAAGTAGAAAGCAATGTCATCATTGCTGGACTGCCCAGTCTTGAAATTGATTTCAAATCTGCATGGAAGTTAAAATATGTTGAAACAACCAATCCTAATAACAGTGAATTATTTGTGTCTAATTTCCGAAAGTTGACAATGAAGTAATTCCTTACGCATCAGCATTCGTGGGAACCACTCCCTGTAAGTACAAGGCCATGCCTTCTCTCAGTCCTCCTGATATTGGGGCCACATAAGGAAGGTTCTGTGGTAAACACAAGAAAATAGGCATCAGTGAGTATGAACCAGATTCTCATAGCATGTTTTTGAACTCAGTGAATTAGAAAAATGTAGAATTTCATTGATGTTTCAATTGGTCATCACAGTCTGCTCTTGGGGGAGAGCAGACTGTGGATTCTCATGCACTGCTGTTTCATGATGTCACAAAGCACTTTTAACGATCGGTCACTCACAGGGTTTTGGACCGCCTGCAAGATCTCGGATTGTACGGTGGAAAGATCCCCATGTGAGCTGCCCAGAGTAGTGATTTTTGTTCTAACTTTTGTAGGAATTACAGATGCTCTCCAGTTCTGATGAGGGAACAGAGAAATGTGACTTTAGAAATCTCTTCACCCTCAAAGCAATTCTCAGTTGATTCTGTGACAGTATCATTCATTCTGCAACATTGCTTTAGCTGAAGAAACAGCGACCTACTTGTATGAAGCCAGAAAGGTTCACAGCAACATCACCACTGAAATTTAATGTTGACACTTTTTCCAGTGGTATACAGTGCTTGAATGTGTACAGCTCTTTACCATTCACATAGACCTGATGAATTGAAGGAACAACCCACGTGAGGACCAAATCCTACATTTCTTTTAGGAGTGCAGTGAGTATTGTTCTTAAACACGTACCTGATATCCTTCAGATTTCACAACAGTAAACATCTCAAATGATTCTCCCTTTTTGAAGGGGTTGTCAGAGACACTTTCCTCATTTCCCAATCTTCCATTTATTACACTGTTGATGGCCACCTTCTGGTCCATTCGAGGGTTGAAGTGGAAAGCAATGTCATCATTGCTGGACTGCCCAGTCTTGAAATTGATTTCAAATCTGCATGGAGGTTAAAACATGTTGAAACAACCAATCCTAATAACAGTGAATTATTTGTGTCCAATTTCCCAAATTTGACAATAAAGTAATTCCTTACGCGTCAGCATTAGTGGGAACCACTCCCTGTAAGTACAAGGCCATGCCTTCTCTCAGTCCTCCTGATATTGGGACCACATAAGGAAGGTTCTGCGGTAAACACAAGAAAATAGGCATCAGCGAGTATGAACCAGATTCAGGTTTTGAACTCAGTAAATTAGAAGAATGTAGGATTTCAATGATGTTTTAACTGGTCATCAGAGTCTGCTCTTGGGTGAGAGCAGACTGTGGATTCTTATGCACTGCCTTTTCATGATTTCACAAGTCACTTTAAACGATTGGTCACTCACAGGGTTTTTGACCAGCTGCAAGATCTCTGTTTGTATGGTGGAAAGATCTTCATGTGAGCTGCCCAGAGTAGTGATTTTTGTTCTAACTTCTGTAGGAAATACCGATACTTTCCAGTTCTGATGAGTGAACAGAGAAATGTGACTTTAGAAATCTTTTCACCCTCGAAGCCATTCTCACTGGGTTCTGTGACAGTATCTTTCATGCTGCAACATTGCTTTAGCTGAAAAAAAAGTGACCTACTTGTATGAAGCCAGAAAGGTTCACAGCAACATCACCACTGAAATTTAATGTTGACACTTTTTCCAGTGGCATACGATGCTTGAATGTGTACAGCTCTTTACCATTCACATAAACCTGATAAATTGAAGGAACACAGCCCACGTGAGGACCAAATCCTAGTTTTCTTTTAGGAGTGCAGTGAGTCTTTTTCTTAAAACACGTACCTGATATCCTTCAGATTTCATAACAGTAAACATCTCAAATGATTCTCCCTTTTTAAAGGGGTTGTCAGAGACACTTTCCTCAGTTCCCCAACTTCCTTTTATTAGACTGTTCATGGCCACCTTCTGGTCCATTCGAGGGTTGAATTGGAAAGCAATGTCATCATTGCTGGACTGCCCACTCTTGAAATTGATTTCAAATCTGAATGGAGGTTAAAACATGTTGAAGCAACCAATCCTAATAACAGTGAATTATTTGTGTCCCATTTCCCAAATTTTACAATGAAGTAATTCCTTACCGATCAGCATTAGTGGGAACAACTCCCTGTATGCACAAGGCCATGCCTTCTCTCAGTCCACCTGGTATTGGGGCCACATAAGGAAGCTTCTGCGGTAAACACAAGAAAATAGGCATCAGTGAGTGGGAACCAGATTCTTATAGCAGGTTTTGAACTCAGTGAATTAGAAAAATGTAGGATTTCATTGATGTTTCAATTGGTCATCACAGTCTGCTCTTGGGTGAGAGCAGACTGTGGGTTCTTATGCACTGCTGTATCATGATATCACAAGTCACTTTTAACGATCGGTCACTCACAGGGTTTTGGACCGCCTGCAAGATCTCGGATTGTACGGTGGAAAGATCCCCATGTGAGCTGCCCAGAGTAGTGATTTTTGTTCTAACTTTTGTAGGAATTACAGATGCTCTCCAGTTCTGATGAGGGAACAGAGAAATGTGACTTTAGAAATCTTTTCACCCTCGAAGCCATTCTCACTGGGTTCTGTGACAGTATCTTTCATGCTGCAACATTGCTTTAGCTGAAAAAAAAGTGACCTACTTGTATGAAGCCAGAAAGGTTCACAGCAACATCACCACTGAAATTTAATGTTGACACTTTTTCCAGTGGCATACGATGCTTGAATGTGTACAGCTCTTTACCATTCACATAAACCTGATAAATTGAAGGAACACAGCCTACGTGAGGACCAAATCCTAGTTTTCTTTTAGGAGTGCAGTGAGTCTTTTTCTTAAAACACGTACCTGATATCCTTCAGATTTCATAACAGTAAACATCTCAAATGATTCTCCCTTTTTAAAGGGGTTGTCAGAGACACTTTCCTCAGTTCCCCAACTTCCTTTTATTAGACTGTTCATGGCCACCTTCTGGTCCATTCGAGGGTTGAATTGGAAAGCAATGTCATCATTGCTGGACTGCCCACTCTTGAAATTGATTTCAAATCTGAATGGAGGTTAAAACATGTTGAAGCAACCAATCCTAATAACAGTGAATTATTTGTGTCCCATTTCCCAAATTTTACAATGAAGTAATTCCTTACCGATCAGCATTAGTGGGAACAACTCCCTGTAAGTACAAGGCCATGCCTTCTCTCAGTCCACCTGGTATTGGGGCCACATAAGGAAGGTTCTGCGGTAAACACAGGAAAATAGGCATCAGTGAGTGGGAACCAGATTCTTATAGCAGGTTTTGAACTCAGTGAATTAGAAAAATGTAGGATTTCATTGATGTTTCAATTGGTCATCACAGTCTGCTCTTGGGTGAGAGCAGACTGTGGGTTCTTATGCACTGCTGTTTCATGATGTCACAAGTCACTTTTAACGATCGGTCACTCACAGGGTTTTGGACCGCCTGCAAGATCTCGGACTGTACGGTGGAAAGATCCCCATGTGAGCTGCCCAGAGTAGTGATTTTTGTTCTAACTTTTGTAGGAATTACAGATGCTCTCCAGTTCTGATGAGGGAACAGAGAAATGTGACTTTAGAAATCTTTTCACCCTTGAAGCCATTCTCAGTGGATTCTAAGACAGTATCTTTCATGCTGCAATATTGCTTTAGCTGAAAAAAAAGTGACCTACTTGTATGAAGCCAGAAAGATTCACAGCAACATCACCTCTGAAATTTAATGTTGACACTTTTTCCAGTGGCATACGATGCTTGAATGTGTACAGCTCTTTACCATTAACATAAACCTGATGAATTGAAGGAACACAGCCCATGTGAGGACCAAATACTAGCTTTCTTTTAGGAGTGCAGTGAGTCTTGTTCTTAAAACAAGTACCTGATATCCTTCAGATTTCATAACAGTAAACATCTCAAATGATTCTCCCTTTTTAAAGGGGTTGTCAGAGACACTTTCCTCAGTTCCCCAACTTCCATTTATTAGACTGTTCATGGTCACCTTCTGGTCCATTCGTGGGTTGAAGTGGAAAGCAATGTCATCATTGCTGGACTGCCCAGTCTTGAAATTGATTTCAAATCTGCATGGAAGTTAAAATATGTTGAAACAACCAATCCTAATAACAGTGAATTATTTGGGTCCAATTTCCCCAATTTGACAATGAAGAAATTCCTTACGCATCAGCATTCTTGGGAACCACTCCCTGTAAGTACAAGGCCATGCCTTCTCTCAGTCCTCCTGATATTGGGGCCACATAAGGAAGGTTCTGTGGTAAACACAAGAAAATAGGCATCAGTGAGTATGAACCAGATTCTCATAGCAGGTTTTTGAACTCAGTGAATTAGAAAAATGTAAGATTTCATTGATGTTTCAATTGGTCATCACAGTCTGCTCTTGGGTGAGAGCAGACTGTGGATTCTTATGCACTGCTGTTTCATGATGTCACAAGTCACTTTTAACGATCGGTCACTCACAGGGTTTTGGACCGACTGCAAGATATCGGATTGTACGGTGGAAAGATCCCCATGTGAGCTGCCCAGAGTAGTGATTTTTGTTCTAACTTTTGTAGGAATTACAGATGCTCTCCAGTTCTGATGAGGGAACAGAGAAATGTGACTTTAGAAATCTTTTCTGCCTCAAAGCCATTCTCATTGGATTCTGTGACAGTATCATTCATTCTGCAACATTGCTTTAGCTGAAGAAACAGTAACCTACTTGTATGAAGCCAGAAAGGTTCACAGCAACATCACCACTGAAATTTAATGTTGACACTTTTTCCAGTGGTATACGGTGCTTGAATGTGTACAGCTCTTTACCATTCACATAAACCTGATAAATTGAAGGAACACAGCCCACGTGAGGACCAAATCCTAGTTTTCTTTTAGGAGTGCAGTGAGTCTTTTTCTTAAAACACGTACCTGATATCCTTCAGATTTCATAACAGTAAACATCTCAAATGATTCTCCCTTTTTAAAGGGGTTGTCAGAGACACTTTCCTCAGTTCCCCAACTTCCTTTTATTAGACTGTTCATGGCCACCTTCTGGTCCATTCGAGGGTTGAATTGGAAAGCAATGTCATCATTGCTGGACTGCCCACTCTTGAAATTGATTTCAAATCTGAATGGAGGTTAAAACATGTTGAAGCAACCAATCCTAATAACAGTGAATTATTTGTGTCCCATTTCCCAAATTTTACAATGAAGTAATTCCTTACCGATCAGCATTAGTGGGAACAACTCCCTGTATGCACAAGGCCATGCCTTCTCTCAGTCCACCTGGTATTGGGGCCACATAAGGAAGCTTCTGCGGTAAACACAAGAAAATAGGCATCAGTGAGTGGGAACCAGATTCTTATAGCAGGTTTTGAACTCAGTGAATTAGAAAAATGTAGGATTTCATTGATGTTTCAATTGGTCATCACAGTCTGCTCTTGGGTGAGAGCAGACTGTGGGTTCTTATGCACTGCTGTTTCATGATGTCACAAGTCACTTTTAACGATCGGTCACTCACAGGGTTTTGGACCGCCTGCAAGATCTCGGACTGTACGGTGGAAAGATCCCCATGTGAGCTGCCCAGAGTAGTGATTTTTGTTCTAACTTTTGTAGGAATTACAGATGCTCTCCAGTTCTGATGAGGGAACAGAGAAATGTGACTTTAGAAATCTTTTCACCCTTGAAGCCATTCTCAGTGGATTCTAAGACAGTATCTTTCATGCTGCAATATTGCTTTAGCTGAAAAAAAAGTGACCTACTTGTATGAAGCCAGAAAGATTCACAGCAACATCACCTCTGAAATTTAATGTTGACACTTTTTCCAGTGGCATACGATGCTTGAATGTGTACAGCTCTTTACCATTAACATAAACCTGATGAATTGAAGGAACACAGCCCATGTGAGGACCAAATACTAGCTTTCTTTTAGGAGTGCAGTGAGTCTTGTTCTTAAAACAAGTACCTGATATCCTTCAGATTTCATAACAGTAAACATCTCAAATGATTCTCCCTTTTTAAAGGGGTTGTCAGAGACACTTTCCTCAGTTCCCCAACTTCCATTTATTAGACTGTTCATGGTCACCTTCTGGTCCATTCGTGGGTTGAAGTGGAAAGCAATGTCATCATTGCTGGACTGCCCAGTCTTGAAATTGATTTCAAATCTGCATGGAAGTTAAAATATGTTGAAACAACCAATCCTAATAACAGTGAATTATTTGGGTCCAATTTCCCCAATTTGACAATGAAGAAATTCTTTACGCATCAGCATTCTTGGGAACCACTCCCTGTAAGTACAAGGCCATGCCTTCTCTCAGTCCTCCTGATATTGGGGCCACATAAGGAAGGTTCTGTGGTAAACACAAGAAAATAGGCATCAGTGAGTATGAACCAGATTCTCATAGCAGGTTTTTGAACTCAGTGAATTAGAAAAATGTAAGATTTCATTGATGTTTCAATTGGTCATCACAGTCTGCTCTTGGGTGAGAGCAGACTGTGGATTCTTATGCACTGCTGTTTCATGATGTCACAAGTCACTTTTAACGATCGGTCACTCACAGGGTTTTGGACCGACTGCAAGATATCGGATTGTACGGTGGAAAGATCCCCATGTGAGCTGCCCAGAGTAGTGATTTTTGTTCTAACTTTTGTAGGAATTACAGATGCTCTCCAGTTCTGATGAGGGAACAGAGAAATGTGACTTTAGAAATCTTTTCTGCCTCAAAGCCATTCTCATTGGATTCTGTGACAGTATCATTCATTCTGCAACATTGCTTTAGCTGAAGAAACAGTAACCTACTTGTATGAAGCCAGAAAGGTTCACAGCAACATCACCACTGAAATTTAATGTTGACACTTTTTCCAGTGGTATACGGTGCTTGAATGTGTACAGCTCTTTACCATTCACATAAACCTGATAAATTGAAGGAACACAGCCCACGTGAGGACCAAATCCTAGTTGTCTTTTAGGAGTGCAGTGAGTCTTTTTCTTAAAACACGTACCTGATATCCTTCAGGTTTCATAACAGTAAACATCTCAAATGATTCATCCTTTTTAAAGGGGTTGTCAGAGACACTTTCCTCAGTTCCCCAACTTCCTTTTATTAGACTGTTCATGGCCACCTTCTGGTCCATTCGAGGGTTGAATTGGAAAGCAATGTCATCATTGCTGGACTGCCCACTCTTGAAATTGATTTCAAATCTGAATGGAGGTTAAAACATGTTGAAGCAACCAATCCTAATAACAGTGAATTATTTGTGTCCCATTTCCCAAATTTTACAATGAAGTAATTCCTTACCGATCAGCATTAGTGGGAACAACTCCCTGTATGCACAAGGCCATGCCTTCTCTCAGTCCACCTGGTATTGGGGCCACATAAGGAAGCTTCTGCGGTAAACACAAGAAAATAGGCATCAGTGAGTGGGAACCAGATTCTTATAGCAGGTTTTGAACTCAGTGAATTAGAAAAATGTAGGATTTCATTGATGTTTCAATTGGTCATCACAGTCTGCTCTTGGGTGAGAGCAGACTGTGGGTTCTTATGCACTGCTGTATCATGATATCACAAGTCACTTTTAACGATCGGTCACTCACAGGGTTTTGGACCGCCTGCAAGATCTCGGATTGTACGGTGGAAAGATCCCCATGTGAGCTGCCCAGAGTAGTGATTTTTGTTCTAACTTTTGTAGGAATTACAGATGCTCTCCAGTTCTGATGAGGGAACAGAGAAATGTGACTTTAGAAATCTTTTCACCCTCGAAGCCATTCTCACTGGGTTCTGTGACAGTATCTTTCATGCTGCAACATTGCTTTAGCTGAAAAAAAAGTGACCTACTTGTATGAAGCCAGAAAGGTTCACAGCAACATCACCACTGAAATTTAATGTTGACACTTTTTCCAGTGGCATACGATGCTTGAATGTGTACAGCTCTTTACCATTCACATAAACCTGATAAATTGAAGGAACACAGCCTACGTGAGGACCAAATCCTAGTTTTCTTTTAGGAGTGCAGTGAGTCTTTTTCTTAAAACACGTACCTGATATCCTTCAGATTTCATAACAGTAAACATCTCAAATGATTCTCCCTTTTTAAAGGGGTTGTCAGAGACACTTTCCTCAGTTCCCCAACTTCCTTTTATTAGACTGTTCATGGCCACCTTCTGGTCCATTCGAGGGTTGAATTGGAAAGCAATGTCATCATTGCTGGACTGCCCACTCTTGAAATTGATTTCAAATCTGAATGGAGGTTAAAACATGTTGAAGCAACCAATCCTAATAACAGTGAATTATTTGTGTCCCATTTCCCAAATTTTACAATGAAGTAATTCCTTACCGATCAGCATTAGTGGGAACAACTCCCTGTAAGTACAAGGCCATGCCTTCTCTCAGTCCACCTGGTATTGGGGCCACATAAGGAAGGTTCTGCGGTAAACACAGGAAAATAGGCATCAGTGAGTGGGAACCAGATTCTTATAGCAGGTTTTGAACTCAGTGAATTAGAAAAATGTAGGATTTCATTGATGTTTCAATTGGTCATCACAGTCTGCTCTTGGGTGAGAGCAGACTGTGGGTTCTTATGCACTGCTGTTTCATGATGTCACAAGTCACTTTTAACGATCGGTCACTCACAGGGTTTTGGACCGCCTGCAAGATCTCGGACTGTACGGTGGAAAGATCCCCATGTGAGCTGCCCAGAGTAGTGATTTTTGTTCTAACTTTTGTAGGAATTACAGATGCTCTCCAGTTCTGATGAGGGAACAGAGAAATGTGACTTTAGAAATCTTTTCACCCTTGAAGCCATTCTCAGTGGATTCTAAGACAGTATCTTTCATGCTGCAATATTGCTTTAGCTGAAAAAAAAGTGACCTACTTGTATGAAGCCAGAAAGATTCACAGCAACATCACCTCTGAAATTTAATGTTGACACTTTTTCCAGTGGCATACGATGCTTGAATGTGTACAGCTCTTTACCATTAACATAAACCTGATGAATTGAAGGAACACAGCCCATGTGAGGACCAAATACTAGCTTTCTTTTAGGAGTGCAGTGAGTCTTGTTCTTAAAACAAGTACCTGATATCCTTCAGATTTCATAACAGTAAACATCTCAAATGATTCTCCCTTTTTAAAGGGGTTGTCAGAGACACTTTCCTCAGTTCCCCAACTTCCATTTATTAGACTGTTCATGGTCACCTTCTGGTCCATTCGTGGGTTGAAGTGGAAAGCAATGTCATCATTGCTGGACTGCCCAGTCTTGAAATTGATTTCAAATCTGCATGGAAGTTAAAATATGTTGAAACAACCAATCCTAATAACAGTGAATTATTTGGGTCCAATTTCCCCAATTTGACAATGAAGAAATTCCTTACGCATCAGCATTCTTGGGAACCACTCCCTGTAAGTACAAGGCCATGCCTTCTCTCAGTCCTCCTGATATTGGGGCCACATAAGGAAGGTTCTGTGGTAAACACAAGAAAATAGGCATCAGTGAGTATGAACCAGATTCTCATAGCAGGTTTTTGAACTCAGTGAATTAGAAAAATGTAAGATTTCATTGATGTTTCAATTGGTCATCACAGTCTGCTCTTGGGTGAGAGCAGACTGTGGATTCTTATGCACTGCTGTTTCATGATGTCACAAGTCACTTTTAACGATCGGTCACTCACAGGGTTTTGGACCGACTGCAAGATATCGGATTGTACGGTGGAAAGATCCCCATGTGAGCTGCCCAGAGTAGTGATTTTTGTTCTAACTTTTGTAGGAATTACAGATGCTCTCCAGTTCTGATGAGGGAACAGAGAAATGTGACTTTAGAAATCTTTTCTGCCTCAAAGCCATTCTCATTGGATTCTGTGACAGTATCATTCATTCTGCAACATTGCTTTAGCTGAAGAAACAGTAACCTACTTGTATGAAGCCAGAAAGGTTCACAGCAACATCACCACTGAAATTTAATGTTGACACTTTTTCCAGTGGTATACGGTGCTTGAATGTGTACAGCTCTTTACCATTCACATAAACCTGATAAATTGAAGGAACACAGCCCACGTGAGGACCAAATCCTAGTTTTCTTTTAGGAGTGCAGTGAGTCTTTTTCTTAAAACACGTACCTGATATCCTTCAGATTTCATAACAGTAAACATCTCAAATGATTCTCCCTTTTTAAAGGGGTTGTCAGAGACACTTTCCTCAGTTCCCCAACTTCCTTTTATTAGACTGTTCATGGCCACCTTCTGGTCCATTCGAGGGTTGAATTGGAAAGCAATGTCATCATTGCTGGACTGCCCACTCTTGAAATTGATTTCAAATCTGAATGGAGGTTAAAACATGTTGAAGCAACCAATCCTAATAACAGTGAATTATTTGTGTCCCATTTCCCAAATTTTACAATGAAGTAATTCCTTACCGATCAGCATTAGTGGGAACAACTCCCTGTATGCACAAGGCCATGCCTTCTCTCAGTCCACCTGGTATTGGGGCCACATAAGGAAGCTTCTGCGGTAAACACAAGAAAATAGGCATCAGTGAGTGGGAACCAGATTCTTATAGCAGGTTTTGAACTCAGTGAATTAGAAAAATGTAGGATTTCATTGATGTTTCAATTGGTCATCACAGTCTGCTCTTGGGTGAGAGCAGACTGTGGGTTCTTATGCACTGCTGTTTCATGATGTCACAAGTCACTTTTAACGATCGGTCACTCACAGGGTTTTGGACCGCCTGCAAGATCTCGGACTGTACGGTGGAAAGATCCCCATGTGAGCTGCCCAGAGTAGTGATTTTTGTTCTAACTTTTGTAGGAATTACAGATGCTCTCCAGTTCTGATGAGGGAACAGAGAAATGTGACTTTAGAAATCTTTTCACCCTTGAAGCCATTCTCAGTGGATTCTAAGACAGTATCTTTCATGCTGCAATATTGCTTTAGCTGAAAAAAAAGTGACCTACTTGTATGAAGCCAGAAAGATTCACAGCAACATCACCTCTGAAATTTAATGTTGACACTTTTTCCAGTGGCATACGATGCTTGAATGTGTACAGCTCTTTACCATTAACATAAACCTGATGAATTGAAGGAACACAGCCCATGTGAGGACCAAATACTAGCTTTCTTTTAGGAGTGCAGTGAGTCTTGTTCTTAAAACAAGTACCTGATATCCTTCAGATTTCATAACAGTAAACATCTCAAATGATTCTCCCTTTTTAAAGGGGTTGTCAGAGACACTTTCCTCAGTTCCCCAACTTCCATTTATTAGACTGTTCATGGTCACCTTCTGGTCCATTCGTGGGTTGAAGTGGAAAGCAATGTCATCATTGCTGGACTGCCCAGTCTTGAAATTGATTTCAAATCTGCATGGAAGTTAAAATATGTTGAAACAACCAATCCTAATAACAGTGAATTATTTGGGTCCAATTTCCCCAATTTGACAATGAAGAAATTCTTTACGCATCAGCATTCTTGGGAACCACTCCCTGTAAGTACAAGGCCATGCCTTCTCTCAGTCCTCCTGATATTGGGGCCACATAAGGAAGGTTCTGTGGTAAACACAAGAAAATAGGCATCAGTGAGTATGAACCAGATTCTCATAGCAGGTTTTTGAACTCAGTGAATTAGAAAAATGTAAGATTTCATTGATGTTTCAATTGGTCATCACAGTCTGCTCTTGGGTGAGAGCAGACTGTGGATTCTTATGCACTGCTGTTTCATGATGTCACAAGTCACTTTTAACGATCGGTCACTCACAGGGTTTTGGACCGACTGCAAGATATCGGATTGTACGGTGGAAAGATCCCCATGTGAGCTGCCCAGAGTAGTGATTTTTGTTCTAACTTTTGTAGGAATTACAGATGCTCTCCAGTTCTGATGAGGGAACAGAGAAATGTGACTTTAGAAATCTTTTCTGCCTCAAAGCCATTCTCATTGGATTCTGTGACAGTATCATTCATTCTGCAACATTGCTTTAGCTGAAGAAACAGTAACCTACTTGTATGAAGCCAGAAAGGTTCACAGCAACATCACCACTGAAATTTAATGTTGACACTTTTTCCAGTGGTATACGGTGCTTGAATGTGTACAGCTCTTTACCATTCACATAAACCTGATAAATTGAAGGAACACAGCCCACGTGAGGACCAAATCCTAGTTGTCTTTTAGGAGTGCAGTGAGTCTTTTTCTTAAAACACGTACCTGATATCCTTCAGGTTTCATAACAGTAAACATCTCAAATGATTCATCCTTTTTAAAGGGGTTGTCAGAGACACTTTCCTCAGTTCCCCAACTTCCTTTTATTAGACTGTTCATGGCCACCTTCTGGTCCATTCGAGGGTTGAATTGGAAAGCAATGTCATTATTGCTGGACTGCCCACTCTTGAAATTGATTTCAAATCTGCATGGAGGTTAAAACATGTTGAAGCAACCAATCCTAATAACAGTGAATTATTTGTGTCCCATTTCCCAAATTTTACAAAGTAATTCCTTACCGATCAGCATTAGTGGGAACAACTCCCTGTAAGTACAAGGCCATGCCTTCTCTCAGTCCTCCGGATATTGGGGCCACATAAGGAAGGTTCTGCAGTAAACACAAGAAAATTGGCATCAGTGAGTATGAACCAGATTCTTATAGTAGGTTTTGGACTCAGTGAATTAGAAAAATGTAGAATTTCATTGATGTTTCAATTGGTCATCACAGTCTGCTCTTGGGGGAGAGCAGACTGTGGATTCTTATGCACTGCTGTTTCATGATGTCACAAAGCACTTTTAACGATCGGTCACTCACAGGGTTTTGGACCGGCTGCAAGATCTCTGATTGTACGGTGGAAAGATCCCCATGTGAGCTGCCCAGAGTAGTGATTTTTGTTCTAACTTTAGTAGGAATTACAGATGCTCTCCAGTTCTGATGAGGGAAGAGAGAAATGTGACTTTAGAAATCTCTTCACCCTTAAAGCCATTCTCAGTGGATACTGTGACAGTATTATTCATTCTGCAACACTGCTTTAGCTGAAGAAACAGTGACCTACTTGTATGAAGCCAGAAAGGTTCACAGCAACATCACCACTGAAATTTAATGTTGACACTTTTTCCAGTGGTATACGGTGCTTGAATGTGTACAGCTCTTTACCATTCACATAAACCTGATGAATTGAAGGAAAACACCCCACGTGAGAACCAAATCCTACATTTCTTTTAGGAGTGAATTAGTCTTGTTCTTAAAACACGTACCTGATATCCTTCAGATTTCACAACAGTAAACATCTCAAATGATTCTCCCTTTTTAAAGGGGTCGTCAGAGACACTTTCCTCAGTTCCCAAACTTCCTTTTATTAGACTGTTCATGGCCACCTTCTGGTCCATTCGAGGGTTGAAGTGGAAAGCAATGTCATCATTGCTGGACTGCCCAGTCTTGAAATTGATTTCAAATCTGCATGGAGGTTAAAATATGTTGAAGCAACCAATCATAATAACAGTGAATTATTTGTGTCCCATTTCCCAAATTTTACAAAGTAATTCCTTACCGGTCAGCATTAGTGGGAACAACTCCCTGTAAGTACAAGGCCATGCCTTCTCTCAGTCCTCCTGATATTGGGGCCACATAAGGAAGGTTCTGCGGTAAACACAAGAAAATTGGCATCAGTGAGTATGAACCAGATTCTTATAGTAGGTTTTGGACTCCGTGAAATAAAACAAATGCAAATTTCATTAATGTTTCAACTGGTCATCACAGTCTGCTCTTGGGTGAGAGCAGACTGTGGGTTCTTATGCACTGCTGATTCATTATGTCACAAGTCATTTTTAACGATCGGTCACTCACAGGGTTTTTGACCGGCTGCAAGATCTCTGATTGTACGGTGGAAAGATCCCCATGTGAGCTGCCCAGAGTAGTGATTTTTGTTCTAACTTTAGTAGGAATTACAGATGCTCTCCAGTTCTGATGAGGGAAGAGAGAAATGTGACTTTAGAAATCTCTTCACCCTCAAAGCCATTCTCAGTGGATACTGTGACAGTATTATTCATTCTGCAACACTGCTTTAGCTGAAGAAACAGTGACCTACTTGTATGAAGCCAGAAAGGTTCACAGCAACATCACCACTGAAATTTAATGTTGACACTTTTTCCAGTGGTATACGGTGCTTGAATGTGTACAGCTCTTTACCATTCACATAAACCTGATGAATTGAAGGAACAGCCCACGTGAGGACCAAATCCTACATTTCTTTTAGGAGTGAATTAGTCTTGTTCTTAAAACACGTACCTGATATCCTTCAGATTTCACAACAGTAAACATCTCAAATGATTCTCCCTTTTTAAAGGGGTTGTCAGAGACACTTTCCTCAGTTCCCAAACTTCCTTTTATTAGACTGTTCATGGCCACCTTCTGGTCCATTCGAGGGTTGAAGTGGAAAGCAATGTCATCATTGCTGGACTGCCCAGTCTTGAAATTGATTTCAAATCTGCATGGAGGTTAAAACATGTTGAAGCAACCAATCCTAATAACAGTGAATTATTTGTGTCCCATTTCCCAAATTTTACAAAGTAATTCCTTACCGATCAGCATTAGTGGGAACAACTCCCTGTAAGTACAAGGCCATGCCTTCTCTCAGTCCTCCTGATATTGGGGCCACATAAGGAAGGTTCTGCGGTAAACACAAGAAAATTGGCATCAGTGAGTATGAACCAGATTCTTATAGTAGGTTTTGGACTCCATGAACTAAAAAAATGCAAATTTCATTAATGTTTCAACTGGTCATCACAGTCTGCTCTTGGGTGAGAGCAGACTGTGGATTCTTATGCACTGCTGATTCATTATGTCACAAGTCATTTTTAACGATCGGTCACTCACAGGGTTTTGGACCGGCTGCAAGATCTCTGATTGTACGGTGGAAAGATCCCCATATGAGCTGCCCAGAGTAGTGATTTTTGTTCTAACTTTTGTAGGAATTACAGATGCTTTCCAGTTCTGATGAGGGAACAGAGAAATGTGACTTTAGAAATCTCTTCACCCTCAAAGCCATTCTCAGTGGATTCTGTGACAATATCATTCATTCTGCAACACTGCTTTAGCTGAAGAAACAGTGACCTACTTGTATGAAGCCAGAAAGGTTCACAGCAACATCACCACTGAAATTTAATGTTGACACTTTTTCCAGTGGTATACGGTGCTTGAATGTGTACAGCTCTTTACCATTCACATAAACCTGATAAATTGAAGGAACACAGCCCACGTGAGGACCAAATCCTACATTTCTTTTAGGAGTGAATTAGTCTTGTTCTTAAAACACGTACCTGATATCCTTCAGATTTCACAACAGTAAACATCTCAAATGATTCTCCCTTTTTAAAGGGGTTGTCAGAGACACTTTCCTCAGTTCCCAAACTTCCTTTTATTAGACTGTTCATGGCCACCTTCTGGTCCATTCGAGGGTTGAAGTGGAAAGCAATGTCATCATTGCTGGACTGCCCAGTCTTGAAATTGATTTCAAATCTGCATGGAGGTTAAAACATGTTGAAGCAACCAATCCTAATAACAGTGAATTATTTGTGTCCCATTTCCCAAATTTTACAAAGTAATTCCTTACCGATCAGCATTAGTGGGAACAACTCCCTGTAAGTACAAGGCCATGGCTTCTCTCAGTCCTCCTGATATTATGGCCACATATGGAAGATTCTGCGGTAAACACAAGAAAATTGTCATCAGTGAGTATGAACCAGATTCTTATAGCAGGTTTTGGACTCCATGAACTAAAAAAATGCAAATTTCATTAATGTTTCAACTGGTCATCACAGTCTGCTCTTGGGTGAGAGCAGACTGTGGATTCTTATGCACTGCTGATTCATTATGTCACAAGTCATTTTTAACGATCGGTCACTCACAGGGTTTTGGACCGGCTGCAAGATCTCTGATTGTACGGTGGAAAGATCCCCATGTGAGCTGCCCAGAGTAGTGATTTTTGTTCTAACTTTTGTAGGAATTACAGATGCTTTCCAGTTCTGATGAGGGAACAGAGAAATGTGACTTTAGAAATCTCTTCACCCTCAAAGCCATTCTCAGTGGATTCTGTGACAGTATCATTCATTCTGCAACACTGCTTTAGCTGAAGAAACAGTGACCTACTTGTATGAAGCCAGAAAGGTTCACAGCAACATCACCACTGAAATTTAATGTTGACACTTTTTCCAGTGGTATACGGTGCTTGAATGTGTACAGCTCTTTACCATTCACATAAACCTGATGAATTGAAGGAACACAGCCCACGTGAGGACCAAATCCTACATTTCTTTTAGGAGTGAATTAGTCTTGTTCTTAAAACACGTACCTGATATCCTTCAGATTTCACAATAGTAATCATCTCAAATGATTCTCCCTTTTTAAAGGGGTTGTTAGAGACACTTTCCTCAGTTCCCAAACTTCCTTTTATTAGACTGTTCATGGCCACCTTCTGGTCCATTCTAGGGTTGAAGTGGAAAGCAATGTCATCATTGCTGGACTGCCCACTCTTGAAATTGATTTCAAATCTGCATGGAGGTTAAAATATGTTGAAGCAACCAATCCTAATAACAGTGAATTATTTGTGTCCCATTTCCCAAATTTTACAAAGTAATTTCTTACCGATCAGCATTAGTGGGAACAACTCCCTGTAAGTACAAGGCCATGCCTTCTCTCAGTCCTCCTGATATTGGGGCCACATAAGGAAGGTTCTGCGGTAAACACAAGAAAATAGGCATCAGTGAGTATGAACCAGATTCTTATAGCAGGTTTTGTACTCCGTGAACAAAAAAAGAAAATTTCATTAATCTTTCAACTGGTCATCACAGTCTGCTCTTGGGTGAGAGCAGACTGTGGATTCTTATGCACTGCTGATTCATTATGTCACAAGTCATTTTTAACGATCGGTCACTCACAGGGTTTTGGATCGGCTGCAAGATCTCTAATTGTACGTTGGAAAAATCCCCATGTGAGCTGCCTAGGGTAGTGATTTTTGTTCTAACTTTTGTAGGAATTAGAGATGCTCTCCAGTTCTGATGAGGGAACAGAGAAATGTGACTTTAGAAATCTCTTCACACTCTAAGCCATTCTCAGTGTATTCTGTGACAGTATCATTCATCCTTCAACATCTTTCATTCACTACTGTTTCATTACGTCAGAAGTCACTTTTACCGATCGGTCACTCACAGGGTTTTGGACTAGCTGTAAGGTCTCTGACTGTCTGGTGGAATGTTTACCATGTGGTCTGCTCTGACTGGTGAATGTAGGAGGAAATGAAGATGCACTCCAGTTCTAATCAGCGAACAGAGAGAGTTTATTTAGAAAGCTTTTCAATCTTCATACAATTCTCACTGGATTCAGACACAGTGTAATTCATGCTGCAATATCTCCACAGCTGTAGAAAATGAAACTTACGTTTATGAAGCCAAAAAGGCTCACAGCAACTTGTCCATTGATATTTAATTTTGACACTTTTTCCAGTGGTATACGGTGCTTGAATGTGTACAGCTCTTTACCATTCACATAAACCTGATGAACCAAAACAATAAAACTCTTTTGAGGACCTACTGTAACTTCTTTTAAGGGTCATGTGGTGACTTTAAACACATACCTGATATCCTTTAGGTTTGATGACAGTGAACATCTCAAAAGTTTCTCCTTTTTTAAAGGGGTTGTCAGTGAAACTTTCCTCGGTTCCCCATTTTCTGTTCCTGAAGCTGTTCATGACCACTTTCTGGTCCAGTCGAGAATTAAAGTGGAAAGCAGTGTCATCACTGTCAGATTGCCCAGTCTTGAAATTTATTTCAAATCTGCAGGGAAGATGAAACAACAACAACATTTTAAAACAACAAAATCCAAACAAACAATGTTAAATAAAAAAAACGGTTGTTTTTGTACAAATTGACCAACAAAACAATTCCTTACTGGCCAGCTTTATTGGCAACAACTCCCTGTAAGTACAAGGCCATGCCTTCTCTCAGTCCTCCTGAAATTGGGACCACATAAGGAAGGTTCTGCAGTAAACACAAGAAAATAGTTATCACCATATATTAACCAGATTCTTATTGCAGGCTTTGAACTTCTGATTTTATATTTAAAAGGGATTTAAAAATCATTAAATATTTTTCATGCACTGCTGTTTCTTTTAGTGCTTGCCCTTTGTTGTGTTCTAAATCCCTGGTAAGTATCTGTTACTCACAGGATTTTGAACCAGGTTGCTCAATGAATGTCTCATCTGTGGATTAATAGTAGGCATATTATGTTCAGAGCCAATCAACGAACAGCTTCCATCCAGCACAGATGAATGTTCTCCGAAAGTCATACTTGCACTCTGGCCAAAGATAGAAGTTCCCGCACAGCTCTGTAAAAGTAAGATGTCAGTAGTCGAATAACAAGTATTTAAATAATGTCTACCAGACATTTACTTATTAACCTCTTAAGTGCCACCAGCCCACCAGTGAGCCTGTTGGCATTCTTTTTTTCATTGTCTTTTCTTTCTGTCAAATATCTTAGTAATACTCATGACTAACATATCATTTGAAAACTTAAAACCTCAAAATTCATCCTGTGAAAACCATTTTGGAATCGGGACATTGTATCTTTTGGCAGTCTCTTTCCCCTTAGTGGTTTGAGTCAGGTGTCATATTCCAAAAAGTACTATGGTTTTTTGGAATCAAAACTTTTTATAATCTTGACAAAATACATATCGTCTGAAAGGTCTGCATCTCAAGATTCCATATTTTGTGGTTATTATGTGATAGAAGTAATACTGACAGAGATATGTGTGACATAAAAATGCATTAAGAAAATTCAGTGGCGTTTTGATGTTTGATGTTTTGATAGTTTGATGTCCTGGTGGCTGTTTGTGGTATAACACCCTAAATAAAATCTCTCAGGAACCTACATTTTTTAAATATCAACTTCAAATTTGGAACATAACTTATTTAGACATAAGGCTTTCATTATAGCAAAATATATTTTAAAAATATTTATTTTATACAAAATAGAAATGGTACAGTGCATTTTCTTAACAGTAAATTTAAACTTCTTGAACTTTTTTATACTTTAATATTTTGAAATGATTCCATTTCTGCAATAATCTGCAGATTGTCTTCTTAAAAGAAGAGTCCAAGAGTCCAAAAATGGGGGTTGGCACTTAAAGGGTTAACCTTTTGCTTTTATTTAGTCAAGTGGTCCTGCAGTGACATGAATTTTTAAAATACTCCAGTCACCTTTTCAATTGTATGTCTTGCACATTACAAATCAAAGAATAATCGAGTGTATGCGCCTAAGTAATGAAAACTAAATAAATTTAATATAGTCTGAAAATATATGTAAAAGATGATGATCACCTTGGTGAAGACCACGTTTGTCAACGAAACTTCTCCTCCAACACTTAGAGCAATGACACGATCCAGAGGTATACGATGCTGAAATTGGCCAACTTCACTTCCATTCAAATACACCTTCAGATTGAAAATTATTAAATACAGATATCTTTCTGATATTTTAGGCTTTACACAATGCACTCAATGAACAGGACAAAACATCAAAACACACCTGATAATTTTCAGAATTTACGGCAATCATCAGGTCAAAGCCGCTGCCCTGTTTTAAAGGTAATTTCAGTTTCTCCTCTTTTCCCCATGCCCCATGTTGGCAGCTGTTTAGGACCAGGAAGTTACTGCTGAACTGGGGCCTGATTTGAAAGGCAATGTCATCTCCTTCAGATTCCCCACACTTCAGATTCACCACAAAGCTGCAATGATCAAAGACAAACGTGAAGGAGTGAACTAGTTACTCGAACACACTTTCATTTCCAGTCTTGAACAGAAAGATTCACCTCTCACATCCAGAGGGAACAGATCCCTGAATGAAGATGGCTTTCCCAGCTTTTAGTCCTCCAGAGATACGACTCACATAAGGGACGCTCTGCATAGTAAATAGTATTCTGTATGTTATGATAAGTTTTACAGCTGACTTAAATACAACTTCCCCAGTCTTTGGAAATGCACAAGTTAATTAGGAAAACAATACTATATGTCAGGAGTGTAAGAAAGACCGAGAGATCACTCACAAAGCTGGAGATGGTCTGGAAGCTCGACTGGAACGCTGACTTGATTGTAAAGCTCATGTTGTCGGTCTGACAAGCTGATGCACAGGTGGATTAACGTTTCAGGATGAGCATTGCAGGTGGTGGTCTTGGTTTTATACTTTTTGGTGGGTAGGAGTGGTTTAGCCTTTAGGATTTTTTAGCCATGAGGCATTTCAAAATAATGTTAAGAGTTCATTTTGGCTTAGCAACCCAAAGGCGAAATTTGAAGCTATGATGTTTGGGATCATTTGCGTTCTCACAACAGTTTTGCCCAAAGCCATATTGCACATCTGTGCTCAAAGCTTAGAGGCATTTTACAGTTAATCTGAGCTGGTATTTCCATGTTTTATCTGCATGCTTATTGGACTTCATAACAGTTAACCTCAGAGTCACCTGCTGTCAGAGTTTTACTTGTAAGCATGCCTATAATTACAATGAGCTGTAGTTTCTGTATTATTATTTCTTTTGGTTTACCTTTTTTTTTTTAAAGTTGTAAAATACCTATTTATATAACAACTGTAAAAATATACAAACAATGAAGATGCATGCATGTTCCTTCATCACGGCCATCACAGTTTTCCTCATCAACCTAGTATTATGCATCAGTTATTATCTGATATTTCAAAATAATAGAATATCCATCATTTCCTTTCCACCCCTTTTTTTCAAGTTTGTTAATGAGGAGAACAATGTGTGTTAATGTAATGTTAATGTAGCTTGATCGTGTGACAGTAGTAAGCAGTGTGACAGTCATGTAATTTATGATACGTTCTGAAATTTGAACTAAACCTGTTCCAGCCAGAAGGCAGACCTCTGACTTTGATTATCAAATTATTTGCTTAGTTAGCAGAATTCTCACAAGGTCTTAAAGTTTAAAGCACGAAAGTCAACATGCAGGATCAGAACATAACTTAACATCGTTAAGAATCAAGCAATAAATTGGTTAATTGTAATGTCATAAAATAAAACATAATCAAATGAGAGATTACAGCTTTCAGTTAATCTTTATTTAAGTCTTTTTTACTAACTAAATTACATATTAATTTACTTGCTTATCCCGCTGGAAAGGTTACATTAATTTGGTATGTGACTGTCAGCCCTGTGTTCCTGTTTTGTTGTGTTGTTGACACGATCATCAGCTGGAGTGCCCATGAACTCCAGTAGAGGGCACTCCACTCAGGACTCTTGTGTTCCCCATTACCACTCCCCTATATAAACTGTGTTTGGACTCTCAAAGATTGTGAAGTCTTGCTCAGCCCTGTCTGACATTTCTGGGCGTTTTTCTTGTGTTTGTTTCCTGCCGTGTCTGATCTTTGATTGTTTATATTGCCTGTGTTTCTCTGCCGCCTGCCCCGACCTCTGCCTGTTACTGTTTCTGATTTTGGATATTCCTTGAGACACTTGACACTGTTCTCTGATTACTGCCTGTCTGATCATTCTTTATAATAAACTACTGCATATGGATCCAAACTTCTCTGACTCCATGTTACAGTTGTGCTCCCCGTGACCCAGTTTCTCCCTTGTGTTTGATCATGCCCATATTTGGTTGTTCCTGTTCATGTTTCCATTGATTAATCCTTGAATTATGTAATTATGGTAAGTATAAATGAATTATCCTTCTTTATTTCTGTTTATTTAAGCCCGGTGTTTTCCTGTGTCTATCGTCCGGTGTTATACATCAATCCGTGGTCTACATGTGTTCCTGCTTGCTCTGTGCTTCCCATTTTGGATTATTAAAAACAGTTGTTTACGTTACACCTGTGTCTCTTTGCTCCTTCACAGAGGCTAAAGTGTGACAAAACACCGGACCAAATACAGAGGCTGAGGATCAGCTGTTGTGTCTCCGGCATGGTGGCCAGCCCTTTGAGAGTTATGTGGAGGAATTCCTCGAGCTATGTAACCAGGTGAGATGGCATGATGCTCCACTCGGTGCTTGTTGTCAGTTGAGGAAATGGCCTCCTGAACTGAACTGCCTGCTCTGCCATGGAATCTTAAATTATATGTTAAATTCTTATATGTTGTGGCAATGAGGGCTGTTGTGGTGAGGGTAATTTTCCCTTGCGGTAATTTCAAATGGCTCAATAGTAGGGATGGGTACCGAAAACTGGTATGAAAATGGAAAAAATTAATGTACTATGTATTTTTGCTTAATAATGTTTCTGTGCACATTTTATCCCACCAAACATTTCTAATGTGCGATCATATTAAGACGTTTGTCTGTGAGATCTGCGAGATCTCTCATGCGCGCTGCGGAGGCTGTCTGTCAGTCACACACACACACACACACACACACACACACCACAACGAGCGCGGCGCACGCACAGACATAACAGTATGAAAACTCCAGCTTAATAATAAAGAGTGATGATGGCGAAGAGATTTGCTTAATATTGTTATCCTGCACATTTTATCTTACCAAACATTTCTAATTTGCGATATTATTAAGACGTTTGTCAGTGAAATCTGCGAGATCTCTCATGCGCGCTGCGGAGGCTGTCTGTCAGTCACACACACACACAACAAGAACGAGCGCGGCGCACACACACGCATAAGGGGCCGTTCACATATCGCGTCTTTTTGTGCGCTCAAGTTCGTTATTTCAAATGTAGGCACGCTGTATGCGCGTTCATAATGGAAGCTTTTCCATTATTTCCATTATTATTCCTTTTCCGTAACAACGTTGAAAGCTCAGCCAAGATGAAGGAACAGCTGATAGCTGTATGTGGATTTTTAAATTAATTTAGTAGCAGTGCTACTGCAAGCAGTTTTTAGTGCTGCAAATCCATTTATCCATTGCTGAAATTTCCGCGTCTTCATTGAGAGAGCAGGTCATGGTTGCTTAGCAATGGCAGACTCCTCAGGAGCACAGTGTCCGAAGGCTTTGGGGAAAAAAAATCAGAAAGCGGCGTGCCTAGCGTTTTCCACGTGTTTTTAGACGCGATATATGAACGGCCCCTTACAGTACGAAATCTGCTTAATACAAAGAGTGACGATGGCGGAGACAGCAAAATGTTCCAAAGTGTGTTTATACTTCACTAGAACTGATGCAGACAACGCTGGTTGTCATAGGTGCAACAAAATTTTTGCATGCAAGGACGGAAACACAAGCAATCTGTCAAAGCATCTTTCAAAAGTGCATTATGTGCAGACAGAGAAATGCAAAGTTTTCGACTGCCTAACACAACACAAAGTACCGATAAGAATACCGTTAAAGTACCGGACCGTTAAGCAGTATCGGTAAGAATAGTAATACCGTTAAAACCTGTTAAGGAGTTCTAACCAATCAGAGTCCACTTTATGGATGACGTTGGAAAAGGATGATAGGTGGCGAGCTAGAAACTTCCCGACCTCTCTTGTCAGCGAGCTGAGTGAAGAGAATGAACGCATGTTCCTGAGTTCCTGATATTAATCTTTGGAGTTTGCCTACTTTGTGTGCGTTTATGCAAAGATGTAAGTCTATATACTTTTATGTGATACTTAATATAGTTATCCCGCCCTGTTATGGCTTTATTTGAAAGAAATTAGCGAGATGTCTGCCTCCTCAGAGTTCTGAACTCACGCTGAAGTAGTTAAATATAACAGATAATGCATATAAAGTTATTTATTTACTTCATTCCTTATGTATCATTGTTGGTGCATCATAATTCAGTTAATAAGTGTTAAGATGTTGATTTTATCATATTCTCCGTAATCCCGTTCATATACGATGATTACTCATCACTTTATAACAGACACGGAGAATTTGCAAACCATTGTTATACATCCTGAATGCGCCATCTAGAGGACAATTTAAGTATTGCACTTAATTAGGAATTGTATTAGATGTGAATATCATGTATATATGTTGTCATAATATTATTGTAATATGTTATTTATTTGTTTATTTCAGACCACACACACGTTTACTACAGTAAAGTCAGAAAGTTCTGAATCCTGTGCTGTGTTTTTACTGACACCCTGGGGCGAGCACAATCTCCTGATCAGCCCAATAGTTCAAACTTCCCTACATTGTGGTCCTTCGAGCCGGATCGTGTGCTTACCACAGAGACAGGATGTCAGAGCAACCTTCCTTTAATAGTGTGCGCCCACGACACATAACTCAGCCTCCAGCGTATCTCAGGGACTATGAAGTACAATATCATATGCAACCAACTGAACCAGTTATAACCAGCCCCATGCAGCATCCATATGAAGCAGTAGCTGGAGCCATGAGTACTCCAGTTTCTTGTGTTGACCGACAACCTGATAGACAGTGGTCCACCACACTGCACTATGAAAGTGATGGAGAGGAGGAGCATTCACTACAAGAGGATGAGTCTTCATTCATATCTGTTAGACACAGGTTGGAGGTTCAAGATCTAAAAAGGGAGAATATGCAGTTACGTGAAGCTCAGATGGTCCTTAAGGAGGAAATTCGACAGTTACAGACACTTCACAAAGATATGCAGAATTTAAGGCTGCAGCAGCCGTCAGCCTTACCAGCATCTCAACCACAGCCAATTCCAGTGCCACTCCCTAGAACTATTTATAGACAACCTGAGGTAACAGCACCAAGTCCAGTGCCCTACATTCCACAACCTACTCCACGCAGACCTCAAGCACCACCTAGGGAGAGTTCATTTAAGTCAGGTGCAGACACATATGCCTACAAGTCCAGACCACAGCTTTCTACTGCTCATAAGCTGCCATACTCTTCTCCCACGGGGCAGCCTCAGAGCACTGTATGTCCAGAGACTTCCTACAGGGGCCCACAACCAACGATTCCATACTTCACCCGTCATGACCCAGCGAGTTCGCTCGTCTAAAGTTGGCTCTTGACAATCTGCTTCCTCATGATGCAACTGAGCCTTTCAGGTATCAGGTTCTTTTAGATCATCTGAAGTTTGAAGAGGCCCGTCTAATTGCAGACTCATTCCTCAATTCCCTTTGGCCGTACACAGACACTATGACTGCACTTACTGACAGATTTGGAAGACCTCACCAGTTAGCCTTAACTAAATAGCAGCGGTCATGGATGCCCCTGATGTTCAGCCTGGAGATTTGGCCAGTTTTGATAGGTTTGCCCTTCAAATCCAAGCTCTTGTGGGTCTTCTGAAGACATTAGGTCCTGAAGGTAACGTGGAATTACAATGTGGTCCACATGTAGCCCGTCTGCTCACTAAACTTCCTCCAGATTTACGTGCTTCTTTCAGACGACACATGCCTTATCAGTCTGGTGCAGTTTACACTCTACTGGATTTAGCGGAGTGGCTCAGATTTGAATCATGGTGCCAAGACTGTGATGACTTATATCAAAGAAAGGAGCAGAGACGTAGAATAGTGCAACCAAGATCAAGCTCATTAGTAAAGCCTAGACTTGCCACTGTTCTTCATGGAGCTGATCAAACCCATAACACTACTATACAAGCACTGTTACTCTCAAAGCAGTCCAACCCAGTCCAGAGACTCGAACAGAGTAGGGTGTTGTGCCCATACTGTGACAGTACCGAACACTTCCTGAGCCAGTGCACCACCTTCCAGAAATTCAGTAAAGAGGAGATGACAACAACCGTTGTTGGAAATGTGGGCGGTCTCACTTAGCAAAAAATTGCACCCTGAAAAAGCCCTGTCGCTTATGTAATGGGAAACACCTTCAAATCCTTCATGAGGTGAACGACCGATCACAGACAGAGGGCACCTGTTTGGTGAGCTCCACAAATAATACCCTGTACCTGGACAGGCCTGAAGGATCCAAGCATGTTCTACTGAAAGTGATTCCTGTCATGCTACAACACAAGAATCAAACCCTAAACACCTACGCAGTGCTCGATGATGGAGCCGAAAGAACCATGCTACGCCCAGCAGCAGTTCAGAAACTAGGACTTAAGGGACAGACAGAGGAGCTAGCATTAAGAACAATTCGACAAGATGTCAAGAAACTCTCTGTTTCCTTTAAGGTGCGCTCAATATCACAGCCTCAACGGAGCTACCAAATCCAGAATGCTTTTACCTCTGAGCACTTAAGTCTGGCTGAGCACTCCTACCCCATCTCTATGCTCCAGCAAAAATATCAACACCTGAAGAGGATTCCCTTGCAGCCCATCCACAGAGCATGTCCCCTTCTTCTAATAGGAGCAGATCACCCCCACCTAATTACACCCATTGAGCCTGTACTTCTCGGCCCCCTGGAGGTCCAGCAGCTATCAGAACCTGACTAGGTTGGACATTACAAGGCCCAACATGCTTTCTAGAGCAACAGCTCCCCCCTCAGCAGTGTTTACATATCTCTGTCAACCCTCAAATGGAAGAACTTTTCCGGAATGGCAATTTTGCAAGAATTTGGCAAGAATTTGGCAAGGTGATGCCATCCCACACAAGAATGAGAGATTGGTTGTACGATCAAGACAATATCAGATTGCATTGGACTTGTTACAAGCCAGAACCACCAGAGTCATGGTAGATGAAGTGAACCGCTATGCAACACCACTCCTAAGGAAAGCTGATATGCCTCACCTGCATGCCACGAAGGATTCTGTCATGCCCAATTTGAGAAGCACAGAGCGACGACTGGCAAAGGATCCTGTGAAGGCAGCTATATACAATGAAGAGATCAAGAAACTGGATGATTCTGGCTATGTTGTTAAGCTCACTATGGACTGTGAGACCACTGGAGGAGAATCGTGGTTTATTCCCCAGCACATGGTTCAACATAATGGAAAAAACCGTGTTGTGTTCAACTGCTCCTTTGAACACAAAGGTCAAACCCTGAACCACTACCTCCTTGCCGGACCTGCTCTCAGCCCTTCCCTTTTGGGAGTTCTGTTGCGCTTCAGGGAGTATACTGTTGCAGTAAGTGGAGATATAAAGGCTATGTATCATCAGGTCCGCCTAATGCCTGATGACAAACATCTTCTCCGCTTTGTTTGGCGTGATCTTGAACCCAGTAACCCTCCCAGCATTTATGAGTGGCAAGTGTTGCCTTTTGGCACAACCTGCAGCCTCTGCTGTGCCATTTATGCTGTACAGCGCCATGCTTTGGAGAACACGCAACCAGATAACACCCTCAGATCAACAGTTGAACGTAACTTTTATGTAGACAACTGCCTCAAGAGTGTAAGGTTCCCAGATGATGCCAAACAGTTGGTGGATGGTTTGCGTAGCCTTCTTAGTAGTGGTGGGTTTGAAATTCGTCAATGGGCCTGCAACATGCCAAATGTCATTGATCACCTTCCCAAAGAGGCTCGTTCAAACCGCATTGAGCTTTGGCTATCACATGACAAGGTCGAACCACAGGAATCCACTCTTGGCTTGAGATGGAATTATGATGCAGACATCCTCGGTTACAAACACCGCCCAGTACCAAAAACCACACCCACTCTGCGGCACATTTATAAGGTCACAGCAAGCCAATATGACCCTCTGGGATTCATTCTGCCTTTCACCTCACGTGCTAAAATTCTGATCCAACAGTTGTGGAACAAACAAAGAGATTGGGATGACCCCCTGTTGCCAACAGACCTATTGAAAGCCTGGAACGAGTGGGAGAATGAGCTCCCCATCCTTTCTGAAGTTACACTTCCACGGTGCTATGATTCAGAAGATATGGACAAACCCAATGTCACAAGACAAATTCATATCTTCTGTGATGCTTCATAACAAGCATATGGTTCTGTGGCATGACTCAGAACTGAAGATGAACAGGGCAAAATTCAGCTTGCATTCCTGATGGCCAGATCTAAAGTTGCCCCCAAACGCAAACAAACTGTTCCAAGACTTGAGCTATGTGCAGCACTTATTGGTGCCCAACTTTCAAAGCTACTAGAAGATGATCTCACAAGGGGGCGCAGCTTAATAGAGCTTACAACACCAAACAGATGGAGTCAAGGTCCACCATTCTTACTACAAGCTGAATCTGAGTGGCCAGCTAGGCCAACCTTTAAAACCCCTGATGATGAGGGGGAAAAGAGGAAAAGTGTATTCTGTGGTGTCTCAAGAATGTCCAATCCCGTAGAACCCAGTGAGTACAGTTCCTGGAAAGATCTAGTTGGAGCCACAGTCCAGCACAGTCAAAGTGACTCAAACCAATCCAGCTCACCTACAGCTAAAGATTATGTGATGGCAGAAAATCTCATCTTTCAAAGTATCCAACGAAACAGCTTCCCTGAGGAATATGAACAACTGAGAGCTGGTAAGCCTGTCTCCACCACAAGCCGCTTGCTTACTCTGGCCCCAGAGTTTGATGAATCCAGTCAGCTTATACGTGTTGGAGGACGTCTACGTAGGGCTGAAGGTCTAGAACTCCAGACAATCCACCCAATAGTTCTGGATCCTCACCACCCGGCAACCAAACTACTCATACAAGACTACGACAGTAAGTTGTGTCACCCAGGACCGAAACGAGTATTTGCTGAATTGAGGAGAAATGTGTGGATACTCCGAGGTCGTGAGGCAGTTCGAAAATTCCAACACAACTGCATAGAATGTCGTAAGTGGAAGGCAAAACCTGAGGTCCCTAAAATGTCTGATTTACCTCCAACACGTCTGAGACTCCACAAACCTCCCTTTTACAGCACAGGTATGGATTGTTTTGGGCCCTTACAAATCAAGATAGGCAGACGCTGTGAAAAAAGATGGGGCATAATCTTCAAGTGTCTCACGACTCGATGTGTACACATTTAGCTGCTCACATCTATAGACACAGATTCCTTTCTTATGGCTCTGAGAAGATTTATTGCACTGAACTGCTATCTGACCAGGGCACTAATTTCCAGGGTGGAGAGAGAGAGCTAAGAGAGGCCTTAACAAATTGTAGTCAAGAGCTTCAACAACATCTTGCCAAACAGAAAATCACATTCCTCTTTAACCCACACTGTAAAACCCGACAAGTTAACTTAACTCAAACCGTTTGAGTAAACAGATTGCCTTGATTTAAACCATGTAAGTTTTGAAACTTTGCATTCAATTGATTAAGTGATTAACTAAGTGCTGATTGAGAATTGGTGATGAACAGCTGCTGTTAACAAACAGAATCACTGAAGAAAAGAGAAACACAAGAACTACTACAACTGACTTCAGACACAGCCTTAGATGAAATCAACTGAAATAAAATACATGAAATCTCTTAAGATCTGATTAAACAACCCCACAAAACGCATCACCAGCTGCACTTATTAATTACCAGACTGACTTTATTTCTGTCAGACGTCTACAGAAGATCTTATTGAAAATGAACTAAGGTTTAGATGTTGATTTATTGTTTCATTTGAAGTAACCATGTTAGAGATCAGTGTTTGGTTTATTTGGGCTCTTGACCCTTGACTTCTGTCTTTGTGTTTTCTCTGGCTGTTATAACCGTGTGTTTCTAAAACACATTTGTTGTAATTCAAAAGCCCAGAAGAAATGCCATCAGGTGTTAACCTGTATCTAAGTGTAGATATTATGCTTATTAACAGTGAGTGGTGGTTTCAGAAATTACAGTGCTTCACTCGTACTGACTCTTATTCTGTCTGAAAGAATGAAAACACCGAGCTGAAGGTGGAGCGATTCAACCAATCAGATGAAAGCAGCGTTTCAGCTCTGCCCAGAAGTGTGAATGAAATATTGAAGCCATAAACCGAAATGATCAAAACTTACACGGACCCCAACTGTCTTGTCCATGTTCTCTCACTTGAATCCTCTTCTTGAGATTTGAGTCTCAGACCTTCTGCAAGCCCCGCCTTGTTCACGTAGTGATTGACATGGCGGAAGGGGGCGGAGACGTGATCTGCTCGGAATGCATTTTCAATGTGCACATTGGATTTTGCTACATTCATTGCGGGACATTGAATGAAAATGCAATTGTAAGTGTCTTGACTGTGAGTGTTAATGCAATTAAGAAAAATAGCATTTGAATGATACTTTTGCCACAGTTTTTGCTTGAACATGTTATACATATCTAATCATTTCTGTAATACATTTTCATTTCAATTTTGCAACTTATAAAGCATTAAAATTAGTATTCATTTTACATATTAAAACTAGTGTGTGAAATGGCAAATTAAAATTATGTAATTTAATTTTTATTTTGCACCAAACGTGGCAAAAATGTATTGGAAAATGTAAATGTAAATACAGAAATGCATTGCCATTTTACATATTGCATTGTCATTTTGCATATTACATTCCAAATTGAATATTGCTACCCATATGCTTCCATAGTGAACAAGAATGAAGATGAAGTTCAAAAAGGCTTTATTAATCCAAAGAGATAAGGACACACGTACACATCAGACGAACTCAACTTAATACTGGACAACCAAAGACTAAACAGAATACAGCTTATAAGGGGCACTTTAATGAGGATAATTACTGACACACACCTGAACATTATTGACAATCAAAGGAAGACTCGCTGACAGAAAGGTCATACTGGAGCACATGGGGAAAGGAACACATGGAGAGAAAGCACAATGAGTCCAGGGGTGTGACACTAACGAAGTCATATTCAGAAAACAATAAATCGAAACCAAGTATCATTGAAACAGAAAGTGCAGTAAACAGAAGAGGGTGAAAAAATAACGGTCGACATAACAGAACATGATCTATTGTTATCCTATATGTATAACAGTTAGGTCGAATCGTATGTTCTAATCTGACTGGACAAGAGACTTTCTATTGATATTAACACCTGCGCTCGTTCTAGACGGGCTGTCGGTCAGTGCAGTTAGATTGTTGCACCACAAGGTGTTGGAAAGTGACTGTCATTCAAAGACACGTTCAAAAATGTTGATTCATTCATTCAAAGAGAGACGTAATGAAACACGCTGTTGAAATCAATTTGAGTGCCACTTTAGAAGGCTCAACTGACCAGCAGTGTGTCGATGCTAAGATGCTTTTGCTTTCCTTGAACATGACAACCTATTTTCACAAATATGACTCGGCTCGGAGGACAGACGCAAGTAATCACACAGGCTCAGTCGATCTCTCTCTCATTCACTGTCTGTTTAGGCTTGTTAAGTGCAATCTATGGAGCCCCTGTACAAATCAGCATCATGGTACATCATGGTATACATCATGTGGGGTGGTGTTGGCGCAGTGGATAAGACACATGCCTTTGGCGTGAGAGACCCGGGTTCAAATTCACTGTGTGACACCAATGTGTCCCTGAGCAAGACACTTAACCCCTAGTTGCTCCAGAGGCGTGCGACCTCTGACATATATAGCAATTGTAAGTCGCTTTGGATAAAAGCGTCAGCTAAATGTAAATGGTACACATTATGTTATCATTAGCCTACTGACTTGTTTAATATTCAGTCCACATGCATGAAGTGTAAAATGAGAAGAGTATAACCTTACAAAAAAAGAAAACACACAAAAATTGTGGCTGCTGCGGTTCTTTCATTCCTCTGCGGTTTGCTTGTTAATAGCACGGTATTACAATATTGTGGTTACAGCGACAGCCCTAGTAGCAATATGCAAAATTATGTTCTGTGGTTTTGTTCACTGTGATTTCAGTTTGTGTAACACCATGTTATGCTTTTTGTTATGCTAGTCCATGTGCACAGATTTGGAAAACATTCAACATTCAAATGCATAACAGCAAAGGTTTTAGACTTTAGTGCCTAAGTATATTTGATGTGACTTAGTTAAAGGCCCGATGGTTTTCCCCATTGAGTTCTTCATAAACTAAAGATGTCTGTTTTGTTTTTGCTTAAGTAACATGTTTTCATCATGCCGGTTCAACAATAATAAACTGAATAATCTGATGGTGTGTTTCATCACCCGATGATGAAAATAAAATGAGACCCTTTTACTGAAGTGGGAAGAGGTTCACAGGAATCAGTTGTTTCTATTTAAATCTTCATTGCACTAAACATTTTCGTTAAGTGTGAAATAGCCTTAAGGAAGATCCTAACATTTGAAAGTTAGAAAGCCTTGGATTAAGAGCTTTCTGCTTGGTGAGGATGTGCAGTACAAATGAAGATGCAATTGAATACAACACAGTGTTGCTATTATTAAAAGGGTTGCTAATAAGTTGTCAATATGTTCATTTATTTTTGGCTCTAAGATTGCATCATATCAAGTCTAAATGTCACTGATAGGGACAACTGATTTGGTTTATTGCTTCATGCAAGCTATGTTAATTACCAGTAAAGGAGATTCAGGTGCATGACAGTAATTTACAGTGTGTTATAAAAATGTTACTGCTTTTGATCGATGTCAAAGCAGCCCGGGGAAGATTTGTAGCTACAACACTGAAATTCTCACAAGACTGAAGGTAAATCATTTTAGTCAGCCAACTTTGGTGACAGTAGAACAGAAGACCTTCATAGTTGTCAGTCTTTCTTTATTTGCAGGATTCCTCAGAAAGCTGAAAATGTGCATCAAGGTTTAACATCATACACTGAGAACATATGAACATGTAAAGAGAGCGGACACCCACTACCCACTACTGTTTAGAGACCCATTACTGAACTACACAGAATCATCTAGTCTTTTCACCAGGGACTTGCTCAAACTATCCACTAGGTGGTGCTTTTTACCTGAAAGTACACAACACTCACACAAGGAGATTGTGACTTTGCTCAAATCAGTATTTTTAAGATGCCTGCCAAGTGTTTTTGATAGATATTTTTATGTAAAACAATGATCATACGTGAACACTAAACAGCAGCCATATCTCATGAAGAAATGTGTGAGTTTACAGACAGTCAGATTTGAAGGGATAATTCATTCAAAAATCAATATTATATATTATTATATTTTATTTTCATGGAGCACAAAACCAGAACCAGAATATTCTTGCAACTCTTTTCATTACCAGGACTTGAATGGATTGTACAATTCTTTCATGAACTGAACCGATTCATTCATGAGTTATATAGGCTAAAGCTGACTAGAGGAGAAGATTAGCAGAGAGCAACTGTATTTTTACACTGTTTATCATCGAGGAAAGAAACAAGTTTGTACAAACTACTTTTATGTTGCTTTTTTTCTTGTCAATTTGGAGCTTACTGTGAACTGTGAAACAGACACAAAAAAAAGACCTGTGTGCTCATTCTTCAAAAAAAAAAGAGAAAAAAAGAGAGAAACAACTCAAGGGTGAATAAATGTTCATTTTTGGGTGAACTATTCCTTTAAGACACTTGAATACTCTTCTCTAACACTCCATCTACAGGCCAAATATTCCATTCAGACATTGGCCAAATGTTTTTTAGCTTTATATAATGCAGCTGGGTTGCATGACTTTGATGGAAATAGAAATTGACAAAAGAGGACACTAAGCCATCGGGTGGGTACTTAGAAATCTTCTTGAAAGTCGATAATGATCCTCATTTTAGCTGCTCCATTTGATCTCTTAAAAGTCCCAGAGTCAACCAACCTGTAAACAGATGTCTTTTCTGCTCTAAAATGAAACATAATTAAAAAAAATACATAAAAATGCTGAGTTAAGGTTTCTGAAAATTAGGTTCTGACTATGAAAATGTTCTGTGCTTGTGAAGGCATCACATGTCCTCGGCCATCAGCAGCGGCTGCAGGAAGAGTCCAGCTGTACCCAGAATGCACACAAGGACAAACACCCACAGAAAGATCCTGTCAATCACCATCGCCACATACTTCCAGTCATCCTGGACCTTTAAACACAAGGGTTGGAAGAGCAAGACATGAACTATGGATCATATTTCAAAATGTTTAAACTCTACTGTTTCACACACAATTTCATCCATGCCTTCTGTCATGAGTTTTTTATCTAGTCAAAGCTCTTTTAGTGTAATTGTACAAATGTCCAGCTTCAGCTGCTTCTTCTGGTGTCAAATCTTGAGTAATTTTGATCAAGTAAAGGTCAGAAGAATAAGGTCAGTTATATCTCCAGATGAACTCTTACTGGACTGAAGCAGCTCAGCTTTACTTGATTCTCCATCAATCATGTTTTAGAGTCTCAAATCTGATCCTCGGGATCTTTTGAGGAGCGTTTGTTTCCAGAAGCTTTACTTTCACTGTTCCTCAGCGGAGGAATGATCTTCACAAGCCTCCAGAACATCTCACATCTTCTGAGGAGCCTTGATTTCTTCAGCTCTCCATCACTGTGTTATATGTGCGGATCATTTACATCTCATCTCACTGACACACATTACTGGAGATATAGAGCACAGACTCATATTTAGATCATTTTATGTCAGTATCTGCTCTACTGTTGTAAAGATCTCATTGATTTACATTACAAGCATCAGAATTTTATCATAAATATCAACATTTTTCTGAGAGTTGTGAATAAAATAAGCACTGTAAATGAAGCCTGATGGAGAAAATATGATACTCAAGGAAAAGCACATACAAAGTATATATATATATTTTTTTGATTTTGTCTAAAGGTTAATTTTATAAAATTTGAATTTCTGACTATTATTCCCTAAGTTAGGCTTTACAGAGTTAAAGTATGTAGTTGATTGTAGTTATTTTTCCTTTCAGGTTCCCTTGCTTGTTTAACACTAAATACTGAGGACCTAGGAATAAAAAGTTATCAATAACAATGAATCATTAATTGAAGTCGGTTCTCTCACCTCCTTGGCCTCGTTCTGTAGCCTCATGTTCTCTGCAATGTACTTGATGCTCTCTATGGCATCTCTGACCTGTGGCGACAAGCACAGAACGCCTGCGTCCAGAGACTCAGAGCTGGAGCACGGACTCCCTCCTCCTCCGTCCTCTGCTCCTTCGCTGGAGACGTTGGTGCCATGTTGATTCCAGCAGCACGTACATCGGCCTTCTCGACACAGAAAGCTGGGCACCGTCTTGGATGCCGTTTTGGACGCCTCACTTAGTTTGTTGAGCTCAGTGGTGCACAGGAGCAGAGGAGCCCGGCGTGACAGTTTTGTGGAAACCAGACCTGGAGTGTGAAGAGTGCAGGATCTGGTCTTCCTCTCTGGGTCTTTCTCAGGCCGCTTCATGAACATGACCTGAGGGAGCAGACTGAGGAAGACGTGCCGCACCCAACCGGGCATGGTGTGCGTCTTAGGTGTGCGGTAATGCACATTGAGCACAAACACAGTGATCACGATGGACAGAGTCACAAATATCATGGTGAAAAGCAGGTACTCTCCAATCAGAGGGATGACGAGAGACGTGGATGGGATGGTTTCAGTGATGACCAGGAGGAACACCGTGAGGGAGAGGAGAACGGAAATGCACAAGGTCACCTTCTCTCCGCAGTCGGAAGGGAGATAAAAAACCAGAACAGTCAGGAAGGAGATGAGCAGACAGGGAATGATCATGTTAATGGTGTAGAAGAGTGGCAGCCGACGGATGTAGATCGAGTACGTGATGTCCGTGTAGATCTCCTCGCAGCAGTTGTACTTGATGTCGTGCTTGTATCCGGGAGCGTCGATGATGGTCCATTCACCGCTTTCCCAGAAATCGTTCAGGTTGATGGTGGAGCCGATCAGCACCAGGTCGATCTTGGCTTTGTCATAGGTCCACGAGCCGAACTTCATGGTGCAGTTCTGATAGTCGAACGGGAAGAAGGTGACGTCGATCTTGCAGGAGCTCTTGAAGATGGCCGGAGGGATCCAGGTGACATCTCCGTTGTATCGTAGAAGAGCTTTCGTTTTGTCGTCCACCTGGAAATCTCCAACTGCACTGCGGTTTGAAAACAGAAACAGATCATGAAGGACTGACGAGGTCAATATCCAAACAAGGATCAGACCAGATCACTTACTTGTTGTACAACACAATGTCTGGTTTCCAAATCTTCTTGGACGGCACACGGATGAACTCTACACCTCCAAAATCCTTAGGATCCCATCTGAGCTTATAATCGTTCCAAATCTACAAAAAAGTAGAAACACACAGAAAAACTATGTTTCCGCCACTGAATAAAAATATAAAATGTTATTGCAACTTTTTAATCTCATTATTCTAACTTTTTTTGACTATATCTCGCAATTCTGCCTTTATAAAATGCAATTCCAAGTTTATATCATGCAGTTCTGAGACAAAAGTCAAAACTGTGCGATAAAACTACAATAAAAAAAAAAAGCTACAACAGTTTTTTATTCAGTGGCAGAAATGGGCTTACATAGTTTTCAAAGATTACTGGAGAACATTTAGCAAGAAAATACAGTTGCAGCTTTTCAACTTCAGAATTTCAAGTTCACTGGAATTTTACTGGCAATTATTTATTTTGACAATTTACTTAAAGCCTTTATGTATAATGCATTATAAAGATATTCAGAATGTGTTGTAATATTGCCTAGAATGCATTGTTTCCTACAGTACATTATGTCACAATCTCGGTGGGGTCTGCCGAGGCTTTGTTGTCCTGGAGCACATGGCCTTTTGTTTTGACGGCTCGCCATGTGCTCCAATGTCATCGTGATGTTTACTCTGCCGCCCCTCTTGTTATCCCTGTAAGCTAATTCCCCCTAACCTGCACCCTGTTTTGTCCTCATTATCTTCCCTTTACCATGCCCTTGCCCTGTTTGCTGTCTTGTGTCATTCCACAAGCGTTGTTTTTAAGCTTAGATAATCTCAATCGTGTTTCTGACCACGTCTAGTTTTGTTTATTTTTCCAGTCTAGTCGGTCTGGTGTTCCTGTTTTTGTCTTCCCTCCTTTTTACCCACCTGCCCCTCTAGGATTCTGGTCAGGTCACTACCTTAGCTATCTCTGCTTGAATGCTGTGACGAGTGGGGCGGGGCCGAGAAACATGGGAACAGGAGCTCCCCTCTCTCGTCTCTGTCGCTCCTCCTTCCATCTCCTTTTCTCTCGCCTGTCTGTCCTACCCCCAGGTTCCCGCAGGTCACCGTGAGCGGTCCCCCCGGAGGGGGGGGGGGGTGGGGGGGGGTTGGTTGGGGGTAGAGCGCAGTCTCTGCGAGGGGCGATGGGGGTATGTGACGAGTGGGGCGGGGCCGAGAGACCTGGGAACAGGAGCGAGGCCGGTGGAGTGATTGGAAATGAGCGACACCTGCTCGACCCACCAGTCTCGAGTCCCACGGAGGAGATGGAGGGATATAAAACAGGAGCGACGACAGAGAAGGACGAGAGTGGACCAGGTCTGGGTTTTATTTTGTGTTTTGCTTTTTATTTGTGCGCGTCAGTTGTCCGTGAGGGGCTGATGCGCTGTTTTGTATTTCTTTTGTCATTATTAAATCTTATTTGATTGTCTGCCGGTTCCCGCCTCCTTCTTCCCGATGATTATGGAGTTTTAATTCGTTACAAATGCCTATGTCTTCACAGCAGCCCCATCCGATTCTTCTCTGCTCAATTGCTGGCTCGCTACCTCTCTTCACTGCTGATTGCTGATGACTGATTGCTGATGGTTTTGCTATATGGCTGACTAATTGACTTTCTTGGTTTTCAATAAACATTATTTTTTTTTGTTTCACCTGCTGTTGGATCCCAGTCTTGTTTTTGACAGTTCGGACTGACCAACAGATGGATCCAGCAGGTGAGGAGTTTGTTTGATTGGCTATTGCTTATCAAGAAGCTCTCCTCGGCCACCAAGCCATCCAGCTCTCGTCCACCACTCAGGTGGTAGAGACCCTCACTGCCCAAATGGCTGAATTAAGTGGCTGCTTCCGCGAAATCCAAGACGTTTTGTTGTCCTCGTTTTGTTGTGGTTCCCCTATCTCTCTCTCACTGCGACCATGAGCCCAAGCCACACGCCAACAACCCACCCTTGTATGATGGAAATTTGAGTTCATGTCGGGCATTTATATCTCAGTGTGCGCTTGTGTTCACACTGCAAGCACGCAGATATGCTAAAGAATGGTAATAGGTTGCTTACATCATTACCCTGCTGATTGGAAAGACTCCAATAGGGGGACTGCCATTTGGGATGCAAAAGCCCACTTCTGCACAGACTTTGAGGAGTTTTGCAGTGAAATGAAAAGGCTTTCTGATTGCTCTGTTAAGGGGGATAAAGCTGTATCCAAATTAGCTCCATCAAGGAGGCTGTTCCGTGACCGAATATGCTTTCCAATTTAAGACTCTAGCAGCCTATTGTGACTGGAATGAGGGGGCACTGCGGGTTATGTTTTGGGAGGGGCTTAACTTTAAAATCCAGGATGAGACAGCTACACACGATCAACCCAAAAACCTGGAGGGCTTTATCAATCTAGCAACTTGAGTTGAGTTGTCTATTGTGGAATCCCGGGCCATTTCGCTTAATCGTGTCCTTTAAATGACAAGGCCCACTAGTCAACTGGTGAGTCCTGGTGGGCACTTCCTCTCTTATCTCCCCTCTTATCTTGCACCCAACTCTCTGCCACCATCAGTAAACCAAGACTCCACCCACTCCTGCAAGTCCTTACTTGATTCTGGTGCTGAAGCCAGCTTCCTGTGGACTGCAGCACAGCCAAAAGCTGGGGCATCCCTGCCATCACCCTCTCCTCTCCTGTCACTGTCTGGGGCCTCTCTGGCCAGCCAGTAGCCACTGTCATCCACACCACCCCCTGTTAAGTCTTGTTGTGTTGGGAAATCACCATGAGTCAGTTGTGCTGTTACTCCTGAGGTCCACATATACTATGCCTTGTTCTGGGGTACCCTTGGTTGGCTCAGCACAGCCCTCATGTAGATCGGTCCCGCAGCCAGATTGCGTCTTGCAGTCAGTCTTGGCATGTGTGTTGCATAGTTGCTGCCTCTTCTTCTGTGTCTGTGCCTCCTGTGTTGCCGGTTGAGGTAGCTGATCTCACCTGGGGGAGTACCGTGATCTGCAGCTGGTTTTCAGCAAGTCCAGCAAGGCACTTCTCCGCCCCAGGGTCATCTCTTTTCCCTGTCAGAGCCTGAACGAGAGTATATGAACAAATACATTAAATAATCCATAAAAGCCAGTCTCCTTCGCCACTCGTCTTCTCATGCTGGCGTAAAGTTCTTCTTCATTCTGCATCCTTGCATTGATTACCGAGGGTTTAATGGCATTACTGTTAAGAACAGGTACCCCTTTCCATTTATGTCATCTGCCTTTGAACTCTTGCAGGATCCAACATCTTTACTAAGTTAAACCTCCAAAATGCCTATCATCTAATCCATATTTGTGAGGGCGATGAGTGGAAGAGAGCCTTCATTACCCCTACAGGACATTATGAATACCTGGTCCTTCCGCTGAGGCTTACTAATGCTCCTGCTGTCTTCCAGAGTATGGTAAATAGTGTGTTGGGAGACATGATTAACCAGTTTGTCTTTGTGTACCTTGATGATATTCTCATCTTTTCTCCATCTCTTCAGGTACACACTCGGCACGTGCACCAGGTCTTCCAGCAGCTGCTGGAAAACAGGCTTTATGTCAAGGTGGAAAAGTGCGAGATCCATGCCAAGTCGGTCTCGTTCCTTGACTTTGTTTGTGTCAGCTGGGGTGATTAAATGGGATCCGGCCAAGGTTGAGGATGTCGCCGAGAGGCCAGTCCCCAACTCCAGGAAGACTCTGCATCATTTTTTGGGCTTCACCAACTTTTACCGGCAATTCATCAGGAACTTTGGCCAGGTAGCTGCATCCTTAATGGCGCTCACCTAAAAATGGCCTCCTGAGTCTGAGCACTCCAGGTGAATGGTACCTTAATGGTGCTCATCATTCACCTGGAGTGGTAAGGGTCAGGAGGCCTTTGAGTTTAGGGTAGGTGCAGTCTTGTCCCAGCATTCCTTTAAGGATGTGAAGGTGCACCCCTGTGCATATTGCTCCCATCGCCTCAACCCAGCTGAATGTAATTACGACATTGCTGCTTGCAGTTAGGTAAGCCTTGGGTTAGTGATGTTACTAGTTGGAGGGGTCTGTGCAGCCCTTCTTGGTCTGGATGGATCATAAAACTTAGAATATGTCTGTTTGGCCAAAAGACTGAGTTCGTGCCAGGTACGCTGGGCACTCTTCTTTGACCAATTAAATTCTCTGCTGCCTGGCATCCCGCAATTCTGCCACTTGGAGCCAACAGCTCACTTGGATTGAGTACTCCAAAAATACACTTCCAGTAGCATCCACAGGTATGTCACCGTTCAAATGTTCTGTTAGTTATCTACCTTCTGTGTGATACCGTCTATCCTAGCCTTTGTCCAGAGATGTCGTTGTGTCTGGAAGAAGGCTAGGAATGCCTTGGTCCAGGCATCCAGATGGACCAAAGCGCAGCGGCTGATCATCACCTGATTCCAGCACCCCGCTATGTCTGTGGTCAGAAGGTATGGCTGTCTTCCAAGGACCTGCCTCTCAAGGCTGTCTCTCGCAAGTTAACGCCTAGGTTAATTGGTCCATACCAGATCACCAGGGTCCTTAATCCAGATGTAGTACGGCTTAAGTTGTCTCCCGTCCTTGGTCAGGTGCACCCTGTTTTTCATGTATCCAGGGCTAAATCTGTTTTCAGATCTACCCTTAATGCCAACATTTAATCTCCTACCCCCACTCCCCCTCGTCTAGTGGATGTTTCTTCTGTCTATTCGGTTAGGAGATTACTAGAAGTTCATCGTCATTGCAGGGGTTTCCAATACTTGATGGACTTGGAGGGTTACGGTCTAGAGGAGAGGAATTGGGTTCCAGCTCAGGATTTTCTGGATCGGTTGCTGATCGAGGACTTCCGCCGGAGACAAGGTATAGTATGAATAGTATTATAAATGGAGTTACAATTATTGAGATCATACAACAAGGTGCATTACAAGGAATTATTAATGAATTAAAGATGCTTGAAAAATCCATTATATATATATATATATATATATATATATATATATATATATATTGTGACAAGTCAGCTGCCTCCTCCGGATTGTCATCGGAACCCCGTCCTAAATCACCGCCCTTCACCAGGCTCCCGACAGGAGTGGGTGTGTGAGAGAAGAGGGGTAATGGACGAGTCAGGGCTGGTGGCGCGTGATGGGGCACACCTGATGTAAATGGAGCCTCATCACCGCCGCTGTTTAAAAGCCCAACGTGCCTCTCCTCGAGAGACTGGCCTCTTCCCTGTGCATGCACACTGGTTTCCTTGTGGGTACAGGAAGGGTGCGTTGTGGGATTCCCGCGCCACCAGAGATGTGAGCTGCCGGACCCGTGGTCCAGAGGAGAACTGCACCCGTTTACACGGCCGAGGGGCCAGAATGCCGGGCTGTCCATCCCCTGCAAGCGCCGCGGCCAACGAGCAGGATGTGGCCACTAGAAGAAGCCGCCGCCTCTCGCGCCCCGGACTTCAGTGGTCATGTCAAAGCAGTAACTAAATCAGCATACTATCATCTCAAAAACATTGTTTCCAGCCAAGACTTGGAGAAACTTGTTCATGCCTTTATCACCAGCAGGGTGGACTATTGTAATGGGCTCCTCACCGGCCTTCCCAAAAAGACCATTAGACAGCTGCAGCTCATCCAGAACGCTGCTGCCAGGATTCTGACTAGAACCAGAAAATCTGAGCATATCACACCAGTCCTCAGGTCCTTACACTGGCTCCCAGTTACATTTAGGATTGATTTAAAGTACTTTTACTCGTATATAAGTCACTAAATGACCTAGGAGCGAAATATATTTCAGATATGCTCACTGAATATTAGCCTAACGGACCACTCAGATCATTAGGATCGAGTCAGTTAGAAATACCAAGGGTTCACACAAAACAAGGGGAGTCAGCCTTTACTTTTTTTATGCCGCCCGCAGTTGGAATCAGCTTCCAGAAGAGATCAGATGTGCTAAAACACTAGTCGCATTTAAATCTAGACTTAAAACTCATCTGTTTAGCTGTGCATTTATTGAATGAGCACTTTGCAATGTCCGAACTGATTGCACTCTATTTTCATATTTTTTATTTTATTTTATGTAAAATCTTTTTCTAACTGTTTTAAATTCATTTTAAATAAGTATTCTTGTTTTAATTTTTCTTCATTATTATTTTACTTTCTTTTATGTAAAGCACTTTGAATTACCATTGTGTACGAAATGTTCTATATAAATAAACTTGCCTTGCCTAAAAGCCTCTCAGAGGCCTGACACCACACCCACTGTGTCTGTATATATATATATATATATATATATATATATATATATACAGTATATATATATGAATCAAGTAAAGTGTTGCTGTAAAGGTTTGTTTTGTGTTTTTTTTTACACCAATTTTAGTTTGGTGGGTTTGTATGCACAAAATATGAAAGCGAGTTATCATGTTGTGTTACACAAAGTATGTCAGGGTTACAGCAAACACACAGACTAAACAAATGGCTACTATCAGATGATGAGTGTGTTTCAAAGATGCGGCCCTAAGCCATGCTCTCATTTATTATTCTCCAGACTCTCTTCTGGCAAAACAACAGCAAAGTCCGTCATCACAGAGATGAGAGGAGTCACTTAGGACACACACATCCCGTTTGCCCTGTTTAATATAGTTAAGGGAGGCAATGCCAACTAAAGGCACATTTAATAGAACTGATGCTGTCAGTACATGCAGTGTTTGTATTAAGTTAGCTTGATTAAATGGGATTAATGATTTGCCATTTAATCATTAATTAACTGAATGATTCATTCAATAGGAGGTCACAATTGTTACTCTCCTTATGATCACTCTCTTAACAACTTCTGAGATCTAAAGCTGTCTTGTTTAAGTAGACCATTTCCAATCTTCAGGGTAGTAAAAAATATCAGACAATTAGACATCTGGAAACCAAAATGAGATCACAGTCCAATGTATACAGTAGTTCACCAAATTCCTATATGAATATAATAATATAATCTAAACCGTGGGGTTTTAAAACTTTTTGGAGCCAGAAACCCCTTACCGTTCATCAGCTCGGACCAATAACTGAGTGCAGCGTGAGAAAAATCCAATATTTAATTAAAATCCTCCATCAAATTCTTAATTATCTGCATTCTGTATTCAACTCTCTATCATTATATATAATCGTCACTGATCTAAAGCAAGCAACAAATTAAACTTGTTGTCAGGAACTTTTTAGTTTTCACCCATTTAACGTCACCTTCCTCAATGAACCACAGCACTTTCTTAATTAATGAATTCATTAATGCATGTTCTGTAAATCAAATGCACGTTTTATTGCTGATCTGAAATCTACCATCACTAATCTGAATCAGGATTGTCAATAAAGTGGAAAGACTTGTCTTAATGGGGCTATGGTATCCTTTATAAGTTTCTCATATTGTTTCTTCCCATTCATTACTCATTATCATGTCTTTTCAAAATCTCAGATCTGCATTCCACTGGGAATCAAATCCATCTGCTGCACCAATCACTGTAAACAGTTACCGCAAAGATTGTGAATACAACTGTGATCAATTATCTAAATGAATTAATGACCTTTGGATGTGCGTGAATAATGCATGTGCTTACATGTCGCAGCCAAAGGTTGGTCTCCATGATCTGGTTCACCTCATCCTGTGGGAAAAAAAAGGAAAAGAGAGTCTCTAAGAGTCGCAGACAAATCACCTGCGGCCGAATGAACACATCTCTAGGTTAATATTTTAGAGCTTGAAGAAGAAACATGCTGTCATAAGCAATCATTCTCCAGGCGTCAGTGTGAGCGGGAGTGAGCGGACCGAACCCGAGCCTCCGTGTCTCACAGATGGGCTGTGCTCAAGGACCACCTGAGTCCCGTGGCCTGGAGGAGCTTCATGATGCACACGGACCTCCAGCTGCCCACAAACATGCTCCATGCGTAGCTCAACGTCTGAGGGTTTTCTTAAACGCTCCAAAAAATTGGACTCTCACAATCCCATATACAGGGAAAAAAAAGTGTATACAGAAAAAGTCCAAACATATTTGCTATCAATTAATTTTTTTACCAATTTTATATATTTTTTAAATATACTAAACATCTAAAAAAAAAACTTTATTTTAAAAAATATAAATATACATTCAAGATATTTTGTCGTAAATGAACAATGAAATAACAATGAAATCTAATTCACTATATTAACAAAAACTATAATAATATATCTATTAAAAAAACACTGAATATGTCACATTTGAAGAAAAAATGTGTGTACAAAACATGTGAACATATAACACATACGTGTACACTACTGTAAGATCAGCAATGTATTTTCCTGCAACTGACATACATTTTGAAATATATTTTGGTATATGAAGGTTGAATTTAAATTGATATTCACTTTAAATATATATATATATATATATATATATATATATATATATATATATATATAAGACAAAAAAAATTTGAAACTTGATGAGAATTTCAGAAGTTCATATTTAGACTTTCTCTGCAATTCAATACTGCAATCTTTCTTTGTAATATTGTTGTTTGTGTTCCCATCCCCAAAAAAGCATGAGACAGTCTCCCTTATCTTTAGAGCATAACAATTGGATATGACTGAATGCAAAGAGATTGCAGAAATGCCTTTTTTTGAATCACACAGGCCTTATCATTATCAGGTTGAATTAAACAATCTAGAGAAAAGAAATGAGAAAGAATGACATGAGGAAGGAAGTAAGACTTTATAGACACCGTGTTTAATAGAAGTGAGATGTTCTCAGAGACTGAGATGAGAAGAAGACTGAAAATTCACCAGATCATGCGCTCACACGCTCATTCACGCTGACGGATCGATGCGTGTCTGAGGTCAGAGGTCACAGAATCAATGCGAGATCACACTTGTTCTCTGAAGAGAGCCAACTCATCATGTGTCTAACAGATGACTGATAGAAATGACGGAGAGCAGAGTCTGACCCCACTGCACACTCAAATCATCTGAAACTGGGGTAAAATATGAAAATGAGCCTGCGTTTGTTCTTACCACTTTGACCAGCTGTGACATGGACACTTCAAACTGGACGATGACGGGGTCGGACACATTCTCCACCGGTCTGATGTACTGGTTATAACTGGAGAAGATGACTGAGAAGAGCCTGTGCTCGGCCTCAGAGCCACAAACCCCTGAATCTGGAGCAGAGACCTTGATTACAGCACAGAATCTCCACTGCTTCAGAAGAGGAGCGCCAGCTAGAGCCCCTCAACACATGCAGCAGCAATTTAGCAAATGAAGAATACAGCTAAGTGATTTATCTTAAGCAGGCAATAACACCAGATTATATAGTAATCAGCATCAATTCAAAACCTCTCTTCTTTTGGCAATATCTTGATTTCGTTTTGATCCAACATATACAAAGGGGTTCATTCAGATCAATAGAGAGACTTTTGCCATTGAGATGACTGGGGAGAAAACAAAGGGAAAAAAAGAAAGAAAAAAAATCAGTTATCCTTATTTAACCTCTAACTATGATCCTGATTACAACTGAAAACATGTAAGAACGCCCTGAATTGATATGAGACACATTTTAGTAGCGTACGTTAGACTGAACTAGGGATGAATGATAAAAACATTCGTATTTATTTAGGAATTTGGTGTCTTAGACCTGATAAAAACACTTTTACAAAAAGAGAGATTTAATGCCAGGTTACATTGTGACAATTTACCCCGCTACTTTATCAGCGTGTTTTAGAAAAGGACTTTTTCCTGCGACTGGCTTGAATTATTAATAATTGAAAACCCTACACGTAACACTGCGCTAAATAGCACATTTGGTTTGTATTTCTGTCATTTCTCGCTTGAAATCAGCGCTCTACAAACATTTCAATAAACAGCAACAAATCTTTACTCACCCGAAAGAAGAAAGAACAGAGAGCAGCAGGTGCGCAAAATGACGAGAGGTCTGGCTTTCATCGTACAGTCCGGAGAACTGATAGAAGAGCAATCCAATAGAGTCTGAACTGGGACGAGGAAGACGAGAGAGAGGGTGGGGGGAAGGCGAGAGAGAGAGATAGAGACAGAGAGAGAGAGAGAGAGAGAGAGAGAGCGCGCACCTCTCCTTAATCAGAGGATAGCTACTGTACAAGGCGCAAAACAGCAAATGCACTCAAAAGTCGGCCACTGAATTGGGTGAATTCAAGTTAATATGGGCATTTTCCCCCAGTCATCTAAATGGCAAAAGTATCCCACTTTACCTGAATTCACCCCTACCTTCTTTAAAACGCAGCGCGCGTGAAGCTGATTCTCACATTGTTACAGGATAAAGCACAGGAGGATTTTATAGTTTTACCATGAAGAACACATTTAATACTGGTTGACAGAAAAATCCAAGTAATACATTTGTCTGAAATATCACTATCAATATCAGTATATGAGAATAATAGCTACCCATATCAGAGTGACCCTAATGTTGGCTTCCCAAGAAATGGTAGGCGATGTATGTTTCAAACAGCTGTTGATTCAGACTGACATTATATATATATATATATACCATAAACTCCATAACTCTCGCACACACACTCCAGCAATGTCCTGGGTGGATTTTTGGGAAAATATAAAACCTCCAACACCTCGGTGTAACCTGTCCTGTTATAAAACAAAATCTGTATAAAGAGATACAGTATTCTGTGCTGTGAATGATAGTGATGCTCTGTAGTCTGCATTAGATACAGAATAATTGCAGGATTCCATTGTGAATGAGAGTACAGCCAGCAGGTGGCGCTCTACTCACGAGTCCATCATCTGAAGGTTCTTTCAGGTGAACACAATGAGGAACACATAACATGATAAATAAAACGACAGCTGATGAATTCTTGAGTCCTGAACACACCGGCGCTGAAGAGAATAGTGTGAAATGAAACGAGGACGAGCAGGTGATTCTTCTTCCTCTCCGACGAAATGTAGAACAGACACATTTGTGCTGATTTCATCAAGACTTTGCCAAAATGGACATGAATGGCTGCAAATAAGAGTGAATACCGAGAGATACCTTGTGTATCTATCAAGACCACTGAAATTTGGAGTACATTTTACAAGAAAATACTATTTCAATCTTTCTACTTCATGATTTCATGTTTAATTCAGTGTTACTTAGTGTTTCCGTGAAGCTTACTAGCAATGTTTGAGTGAAAATCTTTACAAAGTAAACCCTACACCAATTTAAATAAAAATAGATTAAATAATCTTAATGTGCAGGGAATCTCTGTAGTCATCTGTAGGTTTATTTCCCTGAAAAGTGACTAACAATGTCTCGACCTATAACAAGAGTTGGTGGGCGGGGTTAACTGATGTTTCAGACCAATGGCAGACAAAGGGCGTGAAACCTGTTTGAAAACAATAATAAATTCTGCAGTTCCGTTTGGTTTCACTTTACACACTCCGTGGCCATATTCTGGGTAAAAAAATTGCTGATGTGAGGAAAATGCTCAACAGTGAGATTATAATATAATAATGGCACAATGACTGTGACACTATTGGTGTTTCATGCTCAGATCAATCAGAGCTTCATGTGTTTGAATAAGATAATATAAAGCAACAGTTCATTCAGATCTCGGGCTGCAGGTGACCCGGTCAGACCTCACATTCGGTCTCGTCTGGACGGCTCTGCGCTGGGCTGCTGGACGGCTGCGGTCTGCGTCTGGAAGAGCGGCTGGAGGAACAGACCTAGTGTTCCCACCACACACACGATCACAAAGATCCACAGAAACAGGCGGTCCACCACCATGGCCACATACTTCCAGTCCTCGATGACCTGCGGATGCACAGAGACCGACTCGTTAATAACCCTATTGATGCATTAGTGCACTAATAAGGGACGAGGAAACAAATGTAGGCAGAATGATTCGGAACACAGTGCTGATCCACTACTCCATCTCTCTCAGACCGCTGTCCTCGGCACTTTCTGATTCTCACTATTATTCTCTCTCTCTCTCTCTCTTTCTCTCTTCCACAGTGATTTAAGCACACGATCGATGCTCTTACAATGGGCTCTGGCTGAAGAGTGAGCATAACCTTGGCTGCCTCCCACCTGTGTGTCTGCTGAATAAATGTTCTTTGTTAAACTGAAATGACATTTAACTTATACTGCATAATTCCATTTGTTGTAAACCATAATGTTCAGGTAATATCTTACGAGCGAGATGTTAGACTAGTGTTTCCTGCACACAGAATTACAGCAAATGAAATACTCACACAGTTCAGCCAGCTGCATTCACCAACAAATCACTCTCATCTCTCTTTTTTAAATGCCAATAAGACTCACACAATCACTGACTCTCACAAATTGAACCGTTCGCAAATATTTCATGTTTTAGATCGATAAGGGCAATTATGGCCTGTGATTTACAAGTGAAAAGTCATAAAAACTCTACAAGCCATCAATCTCCTCGAAGAGTTCTTAGGATGATATGGAATTACAGATAACAAATACTTTTACATTAAATAATCCTTTGTTTGGTAACACTTTCGAATGTTTTGTTGTTAATGAATTACTACACAGGAACAAATAACTAATGCACTAACTATTATTAACTAACAAGAAACTCTGATTAATGATTAGAAAGTAATAGCACTCAGTTGAAAGTGGCAGTTCACTATTAGCTAATCACAATTAATGTGAATTATGCATAATATATTATTAATTCTAGAGTGAAGATCTGGGAAACCCACTAGTAATGTAATAACTCAAGTGTTACCAGATCTAGCAAAAGGAATTACTATTCAGAATCTTACAAAAACCTCAACAGCTTATAATGATTCAGTAATTTCTAGAAAGTTATCATGTTATTCACTTTAGAATACTGCTCCAAGTTGTTAATATTTCCTTCTGATGTGTCATTACTAGTGGTTTACTATGACCTTTACTTTAAAATTAATTATAGATTATGCATTATTCATATTTATTACGAACCTGTTTACAGTAGTTCTTAGTAGTTCTTGGGGATGTATGGAAAAACATCATTGGGACATCACGGATGACACCAGCCCCACTCCGGACACAGAGCCCAGCCCACCACCACCCCTATGCGCGGAGCTGAACCCTGAGCCCACTGCTGATGGACAGCCAGAGCCTGCCATGACCAATGAGCCATTGCCATGGATGGCGACAAAGCTGAGGATCGCAGTGGAGCCAGAGACCACAACGTCGAACCAGGTGCGAACCAGGAGCTGGCAACAGAGCTCACCATGGTGGAGAGTGTCATGGACAGAGAGAGCGCGGAGGGAAGCTCCGCCCACTGCACCATGGCTGAGGGTGAGTAGCGATCTATGTACAGTAATAAGGATCTAGTAAATCTGGATATATATGCAGACATGCCCCCTCTTCTCCTGCCTTCATATGAACTCTCTGTCAGTCTTGAACGGTCTGTCTGCCAGGAACTAGTCTCAGCCTCAGACATCATGCCCACTGACCGTTGGCTAAACGTGTGATGCAATATGGGACACAAAAGTGTAAACACTTCAGAAGTGTCAAAGTCATCATTGGATTGGTTTTTCAAAGGATTTCTATGAGACATGTGTGTAACTTTCTTTAAAGTTCTGTCTGGAAGCAAAGATACTGTGGCTCCTCACGAAAGAAGAAAGTCATCGTGTTTAGAATTGTGACGACGAGCGCTTTTCAGGGTCAACTAAACTCTGGATTTTCAAAAGTATATGAAATATTTAAAGTTCGCAGCATAGAATCTTTAAAATATGCTTGAGAGTTTTACACACCAGCCTATTATTGTGGCGACATTTCCACACCTCGAAACAAACTGTGATTCATGGGCAGGCCTTGGCCAATGAAAGCTGCCATGAATTCCAGACCTTCAGTACCCAGTCTGAAGGTCTGGCTACGCGAGACTAGCCTGGAACTAGATGTCTGTCTGGATTTCCCACCCACCCTCCCACTCCTGCCTTCTCCTGTCATCGCTGGTTCTCCATCGCCACCACTGTCCCCTGTCAGCCCTTTTGCTCACCCTCAGCCATCATCTGTGTGCTGGATTTCCCACGGGTTTGCCACTCTCAATCTGGAGGATCATGGCTGGAGGATCCCTTGACTCTGCCTTGGCCATTCGACCCAGCAGCTCCACCATGGCTCCTAGCTCCCTCCTCTCCAACATGACCCATCAGTCCACCAACTTCGCCGGGCTCCCTCGTCCCTCCGGCTCCACCTTGGTCTTGTCGTCGACCATCTGCTGCCTCGGAACTCCACTCCTCCGGCTTCACCTCATCCTTCCGTCCCTCTGGCTCTGTCAGGCTCCTTCTGCCCTCCGGCTCCACCTCAGTCCTCGGTCGCTCCGGCTATACCGCGGCCATCGGTCAGTGGCGCCCTCCAGATCCTCAGTGATGCCTTGGCTCATCGGCTCTCCATCTCTACCTCGGGCTCCTCCTCCACCTGGTCTGCTACTGTCAATCGGCCCCCTGGAGTCGTCAGCCCTTCCTCCTTCCGTCGGCTCCACCATGGGCCACCATCATGGCTGTGGCCTGGGTCCCGCCTGGCTTCTCTTGCTCTAGGTTCCTCCTGTCTCTTCCCTCCATGGTCCGTCCTCCACTGGTTCCCACCCAGTACACCCCCCCGCCCCAGTTGTTCCACGGTGCGATATCAACATTGCTAATAATCAGAAATGTTTCTTGAGCAGCAAATCAGCATATAAGAATGATTTCTCAAAATCATGTGACACTGAAGACTGAAGTAATGATGCTGACAATTTAGCTGCGCATCACAGAAATAAATTAAAGCAATAAGACATGTGAAGCCGTGGTTTACAGTGAATTTATAACAGCTAGCTTCAGTGTCACATGATTTTCAGAAATCATTGTAATATGCTGATTTGCTGATCAAGAAACATTTCTGATTATTAGCAATGTTGATATTTTTGTGATAATTATCATACACTACCATTCAAACGTTTGGGCAAGCAATAAATTAAAACTTTTACTGACACATTAAATTGATCAAAAGTGACAGTAAAGGCATGTATAACGTTACAGAAGATTTCTATTTCAAATAAATGCTGTTCTTTTGAACTTTCTATTCATCTGTGAATCCTGAAAAATAAAAAACTGTATTTTTGATCAAATAAATGCAGCCTCAGTAAACAGAAGAGACTTTGAAAGGTGTGTCTAGGAAGCAGTAAAGTCACTCACACTTTGATCATCATCGTTTCCCATCATGTGGTCAGCAACATAGCAAACGCCGTCCACGGCCTCCTGGATCTCAGATCCCCACTCTGGAGCCGGCCTGCTCCCTCTCAGGTCCTGTGTCGAGTCGTGTCTGCGAGAGCCGTAGCCGAACTGAACCTGAGGTCCTCGGTTATAAAAGTGTCCCGGCGAGGAGACAGCCGAAGCTGAGGCCAGCAGCGCAGAGGCAGATGACGACATGCCGGATCTGTTAGGAGCACCAAGGCCCAGCAGAGATCCAGGGTCCCTCAGATGGCGCGTCTGCCGCAGACGCTGACGAGCCGAGTTTCCCCCCGGTCTCTGCATGAATAGCAATGCTGGGAGTCTGACCAGGAACACCAGCTTGACCCAGTCCGGCATGCTGTGTGTGCTCGGAGAGCGATGGTGCACGTTCAGCACACACACGCTGGTGATGATGGAGAAGGTCACCAGCACCATGGTGAACATCAGGTACTTCCCTATTAGAGGAACGTCCAGCGATGTGGGTGGCACGATCTTGGAGATCAGCAGGAGGAAGACGGTCAGCGCTAACAGGACAGAGATGCACAGCGTCATCTTCTCGCCGCAGTCCGAAGGCAGGTAGAAGACCAGGATGGCCAGCGAGGTGATGAGCACGCAGGGGATGATCAGGTTGATGGTGTAGAAGAGCGGCTTGCGCTTGATGATAAAGTCGTAGGTCAGATCCACGTAGGTGGGGTCCAGAGCACTGACCGTCCTCCGGCCTGGTAGAGCCAGGATGTCCCACTCGCCGCTGGGAGTGAAGTCATCCATGCTGGCCGCGTCGGACTTCAGCAGCAGGTCGATCTCGGTGTGGTCGTAGGTCCAGGAGCGGAACTTGAGCGTGCAGTTCTGCTGGTCGAAGGGGAAGTGCTTGACCTCGATCTTGCAGGCGCTCTTGTAAATGGCGGGAGGAAGCCAAGCGATGCTGCCATTGAACAGGACGATGGCATTGGTGAAGACCGTCACCTCATACGTCCCATCTGCACTGCGGAGCAATAAGAAGAATATTAGATATGTGACAACTACAAGGGCATTTTAAGCTAACAAAATATACAGTATATTTAACAAATAAATAACTATATATATTGCACTACAATAACTAATAGTTTAATGAAAATGTAGATATAATTCTGCAGAATAGTCATGTGAACCACCTAAATAAGATTGACTGTTTATTTTTGAATTGGGCTCAGTGTTACTTTAATATTACTTATATACTATTATAGGTTTAGTAATATTTTGATTTATCTTTTATACTATGGGTTTCATTTATTTTTATTTCAGTTTTAGTTTTTATTTATTTTAATTACTTATTTTAATTATATATATATATATATATATATATATATATATATATATATATATATAATTGCACTCCAAATATGTAGTTTATTGAAAATGTAAATCAAAAACTAGATAGATTACATAGAATTGCTTCTATCATTTTATTATTTAAATATTTAAAATTATTGCAATTTTTTTCTTTTTCACTTTTAATTTAAGTTCAAATTTATTACATTTTTCCCCCAGGTAGTAATTTTAGTGCTTTTTAAACCAAAATAACATATATTATTATAACACACACATATATATATATACACGCATACATGTTGCCTTGGCAATAAGTTAAAATAAGTTAAAGTTTGTCATTAAATATACACTGAACAAAGTTATAAATGCAACACTTTTTTCCCCCCAATACAGTAAAACTGCACATTTGAGAGTGGTCTTTTATTGTGGCCAGACTAAGACACACCTGTGCAATAATCATGCTGTCTAATCAGCATCTTGATATGCCACACCTGTGAGGTGGATGGATTATCTCGGCGAAGGAGAAGTGCTCACCAACATAGATTTAGACAGATTTCTGAACAATATTTGAAAGAAATAGGCCTTTTGTGTACATAGAAAAAGTCTTATAAGTCGTGGCAAAAACAAAAGTGTTGCATTTATAATGTATTTTTATGTATTTTTTTCAATAGAAATGTTTTAATCATATCAGTTAAAGATAATAATGCTGTTTGGAGTGAACACTGCTGGCTGTTTGCTCAGAGGCACAATGGTGAAAGTTGGTGGCTCGTGTCTTGCAGGACCGAAGTCAGTTTCCGGTCATTATCTCCTTCAGCATCTGGGTTTCTCTCATCAGAAACTCACTTGTTGTACAGCACTATATCAGGCAGCCAGATGTGTCTGGAGGGGATCCGGAGCTTGTCGATTCCCTCGTACTCCGCCGGGTCCCACGACAGCCGATAATCATTCCAGTTCTGCAGATAATCACAACGGTCTTATCATTTCATATATGAGCTTTCCCTCAGTCAGACAATTACACACTTGATTAGCGGTGTAATGAATGGACGTGAGTGTACTGATTATAGGATAAATTCAAGATCAACTACAAGGACGCCAGAGCTGATGAAGCTTTAATCGAGTAATAATTGAGATCTGACGAGCCGCTGACACTGACCTGAGTGATCCAGACGTTCGTCGTCATGATCTGCTCTCTCTCATTCTGGAAATAATTCACAGAAATAATAACACAGAAATGCATCGCTGATGGAAACTTGCAGGCATTGCATACATCCTTACATTCTAAATGTCCTTTTCAGCAGCATTAGATCTGTACTGGTTTATATTAGTGACTGATGACATTGTAATCTGGTGTTTCTCAGCCCTGTTCCTGCTCATGTTGTATTATTTGACACTCATTTCAGGACCACTAATTCGGTGATTGTTTGATCAACAATGGGGTGGTGTTAGCGCAGTGGATAAGACGCATGCCTGTGGTGTGGGAGACCCGGGTTCGAATCCACTGTGAACCGCCAGTGTGTCCCTGAGCAAGACACTTAACCCCTAGTTGCTCCAGAGGCGTGCGACCTCTGACATATATAGCAATTGTAAGTCGCTTTGGATAAAAGCGTCAGATAAATGTAAATGTAACAATATGATATTTCATGGAAATGCATTTTGAAATCTCTGGTGCAACTTTCAAACTTTTGGCCATTGAAATACACTACAAAAGCATAGACATTGAGATTGTGAAGGTTTTGACTCACCACACTGATGAGCTGTGCCAGAGACACCTGCAGGAGAACGGTCACTCTCTCGGTCCTGTTCAACGCCGGCCGGATCAGTTTGTTATAGCGATCTTTACCCAGCAGCCAGTTCATCAGGCGCTCCTCTGAGTCTGCACAGAAGCCACCTGCAGACCGCCAGAGAACACTTCAGACCACAAGAACACAGACTCGCTTGGGTTATAAAACAAACAGATGGTGACAGTAACCACCAGAAATACTGCAATATGATTTTCAGGTGCATGCACTTGTTGTACATGACGACTGATTAGCTGAGATACTCTGTAAGAAAGAGAGAAAGATGCTTAACCCCTGGTGAAAACTGTAAAAATATATAATAATTGATTCTGCTGGGTTGCTCACAGCTATACATGTTCCAAAAGCACTGGGCTAATTGTTGTTAACTTATGAAAATAGTATTTCTGAATGCTCAAAATTTCCAGGTTTTTTCAAATGTTTTAAAAATATTGTTTTCTTGGTTATACAAACATTTAGGATAAATTCCACTTTTTCATTTTGCAAACATTATGGGAAAGTTAATCTGAATGTTCTAAAACATTTCAGGAAAAAAAAAAATCCATGAATAATTTATAAATAACGGATATACAGCTGTGGTCAAAACTTTACATTCAGCTTAATGATTTACAAAATGCAAATTCTGAATTTGAAGATCAGGGTAAATTGTTAATGTCTTCTGGGGATTCTGAAGGACAGTACTAAATGATTAAATATGATATTTAAACAAAATACGAAAAATTTGACATCTTTATTATAAGTTTTCACCCCTCGGCTCTTAATGGATGGTGTTTAGTCAGTTAGTAGATCAAGTGTGCAGACTGATTCTTTGTAAATATGCAGCTCCATCTTTTCATAACAGTCATATAAATAATGCTGAGATGCTGTGTTTTCTCTGGCATGATCTAATCTGACTCAGGACAACACTTAAAGGAATTTTTACTGGCCTCTAATAGAATTAATGACCAATCGGTCAAATGAATAGTCAGTGTGCTTCATCATCAGCTCTAACGAGGTGCTGCTCTCATCACCGAGACCTGCAGCTTCAATTGTGATTAATTCATATTAATGAGCAGTGATCTGTATATTTTGAATATTTTGTCATTTAGCGCTGTAACCCACAGTCATGATAAAACCACTTCAACAGGCACATATTTTGTGTCTTTCAAATTACACAACTACCAAGCTGAGTTATTACAGTTAAGTTCAACAAAAACCAAAACCACAAAAAAAAACCCTTAACAACCTGAACTAAAATATTACAAATGTAACTTATTTTATTTAGCATTTCTAAGGCAACATTTCTGATTTTCATTTAGTTTAACTTAATGAACTAAAACAACTAAAACTGAGAACATAGAAATAATAAATAAATGTCAAAAACAAGAAAATCACTAAAGCTTTAATTTAAAATAAAAGCAAATAAAAATAATAAATAAGTTAAATATATGGAAAAGTCTTCGGACATTCGTATTTTAACCAACAAAAAATGGTTGTAAGTCAGTTATTTCAATCTCTTGCTGTAGTGTGTCAGTAGGAAATATCCGTCTACATTTCCAAACATTCATTTTGCCATTAACTGAAATAATGCAGTGAGATAATTGTCTGACAGCAGCCACTTCACACACACTTCACACATTAGAAGACTTGCTCGTCTCTGCCTTCTTTTGCACCCAGAGTCATCCTGAAGCCCTGGAGCAGGATCCTCTGCAGGCTCAGAGCAAACATCTGGACACATGCAGGTCCTTTCACGGACACCATGAGCGTGCAGCCAGTGTGAGACTGGTTAAAGTGTATTATGACCGCAGGCTGTCCTCAGCTATAGAGAAGAGACAGAGGCACAAAAAGACATGGCCTCAAATGGCCAGCGACAGTGAATTAACGTGAGACGTAGTCTCTTAAAGGTGCAGTAAGCTGTGTTTGCATTCAACTGGCCTACATCTGGCCAAATATCAATGTGCTTCTGGACGGTCATCAGCCTGAGAGTATGAGGTCTAGCTGAAAAACTCTTCTTTTTCATATGCATTTTTTATTTCCATTTCATGCTACACATTCATATAATCTTTTATTTTCTTTTTTATTTTCTTTCTCTTTTTTTGGATTCTATAACAAGTGCTGTTTGGGCATTTTATTTTTACACTCATTTTGTTGGTTGAAAATTGTCTGGTCTTTAATAATGTTCTCAAAACATTAGCACACAAACATTAATTATAAATACTTACATTTAAATTAAAATTAAATTAAAATTTAAATTAAATTAAAATTAAAAATGTATGTTTATCCAAAGCGACTTACAGTAGTGCATTCAGGCTATATCATTTTTTACCTATCATGTGTTCCCGGGGAATCGAACCCCAACCTTGTGCTTCATAGCACAATGCTCTACCACTTGAGCTACGGGAACAATTGAGCTTTCATGAAATACTTCATGGAACTTATTTTTTAAATTATCATTATCATTTTCAGTTAAATGTTCATCTGCTTGTTTCAGAACCTTTAGAGAAGTATTTACTTAACCTTCACATAACCAAGAAGAAGAAGAAGAATAAATAAAAACTTTTAAAAACATTCAGAAATACTGTTTCCATAACTAAATGGGAATGTTGGTGAAAGGTTTCTGTTAGCTGGGTTGAGTCTGTAGCACATATTTATTCAAGCTTTGTAAAGTGTCGTGTGCACTTGCCAAATGTGATAAATCCAGTAAATATATCATTATATATCATTGTTGTTCAGTTGCTTTGACGCAATGTATTTTGTTTAAAGCGCTATATAAATAAAGGTGACATTGACATTGACATTATGATTATTATGAATATTAGTGTTAAACTGTGACAGAGCTTGTCACGTGATCTCATCATGGCGGCTCACGATGTTGTGTTGAATTATCACAATCTCATATAACTGGTATCTTGATCTCATGTAAATATACATCACTTTAATGAAGCTTATCAAAGGTGCCACCAATTTCCGTAAAAGAAATAAACGTAGTGTGCCTTTAAATAGTTCAGCTGTGTATGAAGCTCTTACTCAAAACATCCACAAAACACACAGAGAATGTCCGAACATTTATTTGCATCCAATGAAAGCAACAACAATCACGTTTTCTCAAAATTTTACAACAGCAATAAATTTAGGAAAGCACAGAAAGACATTTCTAAAGCTGAAGCAACAGGGTTTAACTTCTGTGACCGAAGAGTGGCATCAAAACTAGAGCAGAAACAGCAGACGGAGCTCTTTACTTACTTCGGAGGAGAGAGAATGCGCACAGGAGGACGGAGAGCGCGCGCGTCATGCTGGAGATCCTCAGTCCATTCCTCCTCATAGACCTCGATACAGAGCAAAGACACTGAGGATGAGGAGGATGAAGCGCTGGCACCCGCAGACACAGCACGAGCAGCGCGGACCATCCAGGAGAGAGAGGGGGGGGGGGGGGGGGGAGAGAGAGAGAGAGAGGGGGGGGGGAGAGAGAGAGAGAGAGAGAGAGAGAGAGAGGGAGAGAGAGGGAGAGGGAGAGAGAGAGAGAGAGAGGGAGAGAGAGAGAGAGAGAGAGAGAGAGAGCGGGAGAGGGAGAGAGAGGGGGAGAGAGAGAGAGAGGGGGAGAGAGAGCGGGAGAGGGAGAGAGCGGGAGAGAGAGAGAGAGAGAGGGAGAGGGAGAGAGAGAGAGAGAGAGAGAGCGGGAGAGGGAGGGAGAGGGGGAGAGAGAGAGCGGGAGAGGGAGAGAGAGGGGGAGAGAGAGAGAGCGGGAGAGAGAGAGAGAGAGAGAGAGAGCGGGAGAGGGAGAGAGAGGGGGAGAGAGAGAGAGAGAGAGAGCGGGAGAGGGAGGGAGAGGGGGAGAGAGAGAGCGGGAGAGGGAGAGAGAGGGGGAGAGAGAGAGAGCGGGAGAGGGAGAGAGAGAGAGAGAGAGAGAGAGCGGGAGAGGGAGAGAGAGGGAGAGAGAGACGCGCTCTTCTGCGCCTCCCTGCCTCTCACAGCAGACCGGGGCTAGTTGTCACAATGTTTAGGTTGAGGTTTGAAAGTCAGGTTCTATGTCTGTTTTAGAGTTATTGACCAGTTCATTTATTTGAACACGCGACCCTCTGTGACAACATGCCCCAGTTGCTCTATAAATGCCACATTGTCAATAGAACACCTCATTAAACAGCCTGTAGGCTAAAATCTAAACTGTAAAACAATTATGAAAAACAAGCAGCAAAACATGTAAAGGGTGAAAACAGAAAGCGGTTTTGACCAATAGATATTGTAATGAAATAATGTAATGAATAAAGATGCTTTCACTCTGACCTCCATCCATCACGTCTGTCTTTCACATCCCTCTCTTTCCTCTCTCCATCAGTCAGGAGCGAAACTGAACTCAACTAGACTTTCTGAAATGTGACAGCTTTGGAATAAAAGTAAGTCCCACGGTGCACAAAATTACTCAAATAGATATTTTAGTGGCAAAGCAACTTGTAATAAGATAAAACTCTATTTGTCCACAATGCAAATTATAATGCATGAGGTAGTTTATAAATATATAAATGTGTGGGTTGTCTGGATGGTGTAGTAATTCATATTTTGCATTTTACAAATAGACCAGAAAAAAGGATGAATTAATGCACTGAACGCTATTGTGCTTTCTGTGTTCAGATCTTAAGTTAACATTATCACTGTCATTCTCTCTCCAGATCATTCACAGGGTCTAAACTCTGTGTGTTTGTGGAGCAGAGAGACTGAAAGCGCTGACTTATCTCTCAGCCGCTCTGCTGAAGGACTGGGGGAGGATGGACGAGACCCTCTCTGGTGCTGCAATACAAATAGAGTTCACACAAATACTGGAATAAAATGATAGATTCTAGTTTTTATTACTTTGCTCACCTCATTTGCTATTATTAGGGCCCGAGCACTGCAGTGCGAGGACCCTATTTGAATTGCTCCGTTTCTTCTTCTTCTTCTTCTTCTTCTTCTTCTTCTCCGTAATGAAGCGCATTTTTGAGGGCCTAAACATGCTCCAAAACTCACAAAACTTTGCACACGCATCAGGACTGGTGAAAATTTACATCTGATATAGGTTTCAGAAGTGGGTGTGGCAAAATGGCTCGATAGCGCCACCTGTTAAATTTCAACGGAGTGTCCCTCGAGCTACGTTTCACGTAGGCTACATGCATGAAAATCGGTACACACATGTAACACACCATTACCTACAAAAAAGTCTCTTGGTACAAAATCCAAAACCCAACAGGAAGTAAGTTATTTTGAATTTCCTGTATGATTTTTGTGCAGTTTTTTCCATTTCCATGCCTCGTACTTTGACGAACTCCTCCTACAGTTTTAATCGGATTATCTTAAAATTTGGTGAGGGTCATCATAAGACCTTTGTGATGTTAAATTGCGAAGGTTTTGAGTGTTCGTCAAGGGGTGTGTCCCTGGCGGCCTGACAAAATTTGATGTTTCGCCATGAAACAGGAAGTTGCTGTAACTCAGGAATGCAATGTCCGATCTTCCCATAGACAGTAAAAGAAATGGACACAGTGACCCCATTGGAACTCAATTGAGACAAGTGAAGCCCATTTTTAGCGTTTGTTAGCACTTCCGTTTCTGACGCGCAGACTCAAACTAAGCTTGATGATGTCAGCAACCTGTCTGACAGATGTAAACTTCTAAGTGGCTGTGCGTGCAAACTGCCATCGTTAATCTTGCAGAGACGGCGAGCTTGAGCGGGGAGTTCTTTGGCGTCTTTTGTATAGTATTTTAAAATGTAACGCCAGGGCTTGTATCTATGGGCTTCTCTCTTGACGTCTCCCCGATTGCCTGCGAGCTTCTCCTCCTGTCTGTACGGTAATGCGACAGAGAGTCGAGTGGTTATGACTCAATCGTTAGCCTATTTTTTACAAAAACTGTTTCTACGGGGCCATAATGTAACATAGAAGGTAATGGAGCCCTTTATACATAGTCGTTTATCTTTAGAAATAAATAATGGACAAACGGAGTCTTTAAACGTCTCAGATGTAAAGTTATTCGCTGTCAAAGTGACGCCAAAATGAATGGGAGTCAATGGGAATGCTAACGCAAGTGAAGTTCTGCTACAAGATGGCGGCACGCGGCCGACTTCAACTTCCGGTCGACTTCCTTGCCGCCTGGATCTTCCCCAAACTTCACACATGTGATAGGTGTTCTGTCCTGAACAAACACCCATGACCAAATTCAGTTATAGTCATAACGCCACCTGCTGGTAACAGGAAGTGACAAGGTTAACACTGTTATGGACTCCTAGGAACAACTTAAAAAGTGTCAAAAAGTGTTAAATAGGCTGGCAACATGTTAGAAACATAATAAAACATGCTATCAACACTTAGCTAAGTGTTAAAGCATTCTACCAAGGCAGTGAAAAAGGAAGTTGCTGTAACTAAGGCAAGCAATGTCCGATCTTCCCCAAACTTCACACGTGTGATAGGTGTTCTGTTCTGAACAAACACCCATGGCCAAATTCAGTTATAGTCATAGCGCCACCTGCTGGTAACAGGAAGTGACAATGTTAAAACTGTTATGGGCTCCTAGGGACAAATTAAAACGTGTCAAAAAGAGTTAAATAGGCTGGCAAAATTCTAGAAACATAATAAAACATGCTATCAACATTTAGCTAAGTGTCAAAGAATGCAACTAATGCATTGAATAAGGAAGTTGCTGTCACTCAGGTTAGCAATGTCCGATCTGCTGCAAACTTCAGACATTTGACAAGAGTTCTGTACTGAACACATCAACATGCCCGTACTCCGTTATAGTGATAGCGCCATCTACTGGCAACATGAAGTGTCATGTGTAACACTCTTATGGACTCCTAGCATGTGTAACAATGTTATGGAGTCCTAGCTAGATATTAAAAAGTGCCAGCAAGTGATAAATACACTGGTAGCATGCTAGAAACATACTTAAACATGTTAGCAACACTTGGCTAAATGCTAAAGCATCATATTACTGCAGTGAATCAGGAAGTTACTGTAATTCAGGCATACAGTGTCCAATCTGCCCCAAATTGAACAAGTTTGATGAGAGTCCTGCCCTGAACACATAAATATGCCCATATTCGATTCTAGTCATAGCGCCACCTAATGGCAACAGGAAGTGGCATGTCAAATACTGTTATGGACTCCTTACAAAATAATAAAAAGCAACAATAAGTATTTAATAGGCTGGCAACATTCTAGAAGCATACTAAAACATGCTAGCATCACTTAGCTAAGTGTTAAAGCATGTAGTGAAAAAGGAAGTTGCTGTAACTCCGGCAAGCAATGTCCAATCTTCCCCAAACTTCACACGTGTGATATGTGTTCTGTTTTGAACGAACACCCATGACCAAATTCGGTTATAGTCATAGCGCCACCTGCTGGTAACAGGAAGTGACAAGGTTAACACTGTTATGGACTCCTAGGAACAAATTAATAATCATCAACAAGTGTTAAATAGGCTGGCAACATACTAGATACATACTAATACATGCTAGCAACACTTAGCTAAGTGTTAAAGCATGCTACTAATGTATTGAAAAAGGAAGTTGCTGTAACTCAGGCAAGCAATGTCCGATCTTCCCCAAACTTCACACATGTGATAGGTGTTCTGTCCTGAACAAACACCCATGACCAAATTTAGTTATAGTCATAGCGCCACCTGCTGGTAACAGGAAGTGACAAGGTTAACACTGTTATGGACTCCTAGGAACATATTAAAAAGTGTCAAAAAGTGTTAAATAGGCTGGCAACATGCTAGAAACATAATAAAACATGCTAGCAACACTTAGCTAAGTGTTAAAGCATTCTACCAAGGCAGTGAAAAAGGAAGTTCTGTAACTAAGGCATGTAATGTCCGATCTACCCCAAACTCCACACGTGTGATAGGTGTTCTGTACTGAACAAACACGCATGACCAAATTCAGTTATAGTCATAGCGCCAACTGCTGGTAACAGGAAGTGACAAGGTTAACACTGTTATGGACTCCTAGGAACATATTAATAATCATCAACAAGTGTTAAATGTTAAAACAAGTGTCTTAGTGCTGCGTTTGACACAATTGACCACAACATTCTTTTGCATAGACTTGAATACTCTGTTGGCATCAGTGGAAGTGCATTAGCATGGTTTAAATCGTACTTATATGACCGCCATCAGTTCGTAGCAGTGAATGAAGATGTATCCTATCGATCACAAGTGCAGTATGGAGTACCTCAAGGCTCAGTACTAGGGCCGCTACTCTTCACGCTTTATATGTTACCCTTGGTAGATATCATCAGGAAACATGGTGTTAGCTTTCACTGTTATGCTGATGATACTCAGCTCTATATTTCTTCGCAGCCCGGTGAAACACACCAATTTGAAAAACTAATGGATTGCATAGTCGATATAAAAAACTGGATGACGAGTAATTTCTTACTGCTAAATTCTGAAAAAACAGAGGTGTTAATTATAGGACCTAAAAACTCTGCTTGTAATAACCTAGAACACTGTCTAAGACTTGATGGTTGCTCTGTCAATTCTTCGTCATCAGTTAGGAACCTAGGTGTGCTACTTGATCGCAATCTTTCCTTAGAAAGCCACGTTTCTAGCATTTGTAAAACTGCATTTTTCCATCTCAAAAATATATCTAAATTACGGCCTATGCTCTCAATGTCAAATGCAGAAATGTTAATCCATCCATTTATGACCTCAAGGTTAGATTATTGTAATGCTTTTTTGGGTGGTTGTTCTGCACGCTTAGTAAACAAACTACAGCTAGTCCAAAATGCAGCAGCAAGAGTTCTTACTAGAACCAGGAAGTATGACCATATTAGCCCGGTCCTGTCAACACTGCACTGGCTCCCTATCAAGCATCGCATAGATTTTAAAATATTGCTTATTACTTATAAAGCCCTGAATGGTTTAGCACCTCAGTATTTGAATGAGCTCCTTTTACATTATAATCCTCTACGTCCGCTACGTCCTCAAAACTCAGGCAATTTGATAATACCTAGAATATCAAAATCAACTGCAGGCGGCAGATCCTTTTCCTATTTGGCGCCCAAACTCTGGAATAACCTACCTAACATTGTTCGGGAGGCAGACACACTCTTGCAGTTTAAATCTAGATTAAAGACCCATCTCTTTAACCTGGCATACACATAACATACTAATATGCTTTTATTATCCAAATCCGTTAAAGGATTTTTAGGCTGCATTAATTAGGTAAACCGGAACCGGAAACACTTCCCATAACAACCTATGTACTTGCTACATCATTAGAAGAATGGCATCTACGCTAATATTTGTCTGTTTCTCTCTTGTTCCGAGGTCACCGTGGCCACCAGATCCAGTCTGTGTCCAGATCAGAGGGTCACTGCAGTCACCCGGATCCAGTATGTATCCAGACCAGATGGTGGATCAGCACCTAGAAAGGACCTCTACTTCCCTGAAAGACAGCGGAGACCAGGACAACTAGAGCCCCAGATACAGATCCCCTGTAAAGACCTTGTCTCAGAGGAGCACCAGGACAAGACCACAGGAAACAGATGATTCTTCTGCACAATCTGACTTTGCTGCAGCCTGGAATTGAACTACTGGTTTCGTCTGGTCAGAGGAGAATTGGCCCCCCAACTGAGCCTGGTTTCTCCCAAGGTTTTTTTCTCCATTCTGTCATGGAGTTTCGGTTCCTTGCCGCTGTCGCCTCTGGCTTGCTTAGTTGGGGTCACTTCATCTACAGCGATATCGTTGACTTGATTGCAAATAAATGCACAGACACTATTTAACTGAACAGAGATGACATAACTGAATCCAATGATGAACTGCCTTTAACTATCATTTTTGCATTATTGACACTGTTTTCCTAATGAATGTTGTTCAGTTGCTTTGACGCAATGTATTTTGTTTAAAGCGCTATATAAATAAAGGTGACATTGACATTGACATTAAATAGGCTGGCAACATACTAGATACATACTAATACATGCTAGCAACACTTAGCTAAGTGCTAAAGCATGCTTCTAATGTAATGAAAAAGGAAGTTGCTATAACTCAGGCAAGCAATGTCCTATCTTCCCCAAACTTCACACGTGTGATAGGTGTTCTGTTCTGAACAAACACCCATGACCAAATTCAGTTATAGACATAGCACCACCTGCTGGTAACAGGAAGTGACAATGTTAACAATTTTATGGACTCCTAGGGACAAATGAAAACGTGTCAAAAAGAGTTAAATAGGCTGGCAAAATTCTAGAAACATAATAAAACATGCTATCAACATTTAGCTAAGTGTCAAAGAATGCAACTAATGCATTGAATAAGGAAGTTGCTGTCACTCAGGTTAGCAACGTCCGATCTGCTGCAAACTTCAGACATTTGACAAGAGTTCTATACTGAACACATCAACATGCCCGTACTCCGTTATAGTGATAGCGCCATCTACTGGCAACATGAAGTGTCATGTGTAACACTCTTATGGACTCCTAGCATGTGTAACAATGTTATGGAGTCCTAGCTACATATTAAAAAGTACCAGCAAGTGATAAATACACTGGTAGCATGCTAGAAACATACTTAAACATGTTAGCAACACTTGGCTAAATGCTAAAGCATCATATTACTGCAGTGAATCAGGAAGTTACTGTAATTCAGGCATACAGTGTCCAATCTGCCCCAAATTGAACAAGTTTGATGAGAGTCCTGCCCTGAACACATAAATATGCCCATATTCGATTCTAGTCATAGCGCCACCTAATGGCAACAGGAAGTGGCATGTCAAATACTGTTATGGACTCCTTACAAAATAATAAAAAGCAACAATAAGTATTTAATAGGCTGGCAACATTCTAGAAGCATACTAAAACATGCTAGCATCACTTAGCTAAGTGTTAAAGCATGTAGTGAAAAAGGAAGTTGCTGTAACTCCGGCAAGCAATGTCCAATCATCCCCAAACCTCACACGTGTGATATGTGTTCTGTTCTGAACAAACACCCATGACCAAATTCAGTTATAGTCATAGCGCCACCTGCTGGTAACAGGAAGTGACAAGGTTAACACTGTTATGGACTCCTAGGAACAAATTAATAATCATCAACAAGTGTTAAATAGGCTGGCAACATACTAGATACATACTAATACATGCTAGCAACACTTAGCTAAGTGTTAAAGCATGCTACTAATGTATTGAAAAAGGAAGTTGCTGTAACTCAGGCAAGCAATGTCCGATCTGCCCCAAACTCAGGACATTTGACAAGAGTCCTGTACTGAACACATCAACATGCCCGTACTCCGTTATAGTCATAGCACCATCTACTGGCAACAGGAAGTGTCATGTGTAACACTGTTATGGACTCCTAGCATGTGTAACAATGTTATGGAGTCCTAGCAACATATTTAAAAGTGCCAGCATGTGATAAATACACTGGCAGCATGCTAGAAACATACTGAAACATGTTAGCAACACTTAGCTAAATGCTAAAGCATCATATTACTGCAGTTAATTAGGAAGTTAGTGTAATTCAGGGCATACAGTGTCCAATATGCCCCAAATTGAACAAGTTTGATAAGAGTCCTGTCCTGAACACATCAACATGCCCGTATTCGATGATAGTGCCACCTGTTGGCAACAGGAAGTGGCATTTTTAAAACTGTTATGGACTCCTTGCAAAATAATAAAAAGCATCAAGAAGTGTCAAATAGGCTGGCAACCTTCTAGAAGCATACTAAAACATGCTAGCAACACTTAGCTAATCGCTAAAGCAAGCTACTAATGCAGTGAAAAAGGAAGATGCTGTGACTCAGGCAAGCAATGTCCGATCTGCCCCAAACTTCACACGTTTGACAAGGGTCCTGTCCTAAATAAATCAACATGCCCATATTCGGTTATAGCCATAGCGCCACCTGCTGGCAACAGGAAGTTTCAGTTTTAACATTTTTTTTTGCACTATTTGCAACACAGTAAAATATGCCATTGTGTGCTAATCATGCTATAAATATTTTCAAACATTCTAGCAACACTTAGTATGTGCAAAATGATGCGAATAATACTATAAAACAGGAAGTGTTTGTAACTCATGGATACAATTCCCAATCTGACCCAAACATCACATGTTTTATAAGAGTACTGGCCTGAACACAACTAAAGGCCAATATTCAATTATAAGTATAGCGCCGCCTGCTGGCAACAGGAAATTACTTATTTTATAATAACTTTTATACTACTTATTTTAATAATGACTTGTCTGATCTGCCAGAAACTTTGCATGTTTGGTAAGAGTCCTGGCCTGAAGACATTTACATGTCGATATTCAGTTATAATCATAGCGCCACCTGTTGGCAGCAGGAAATGTGGCACAAATATTTACTATTTTATATGCATATGGCCCAACGTTAACTGCTCCTCCTATGGGCACCGGGTGGTGTTGAGCCCGAGTGCGAGGGCCCTTTCATCGCTGCTTGCAGCTTTAATTTTTTATTTGTTTTGCAATGCATGCATAAACATCCTGTGATTGCACACAGCAAACAGCCGACTGATCAACAGAGGATCGTAATGTCACAGAGTCTCCCTGAAATACAGCAGTTTGCACTGATGTTCATTTCCACCATGGGATAAAAACAGAACACTGTTTAAATCACCACTCAGACTTTTTCTACCCTAACAAACCTGACTTTTTTGTGAGATATATACACAGAATTGTGAAAATAAATTGTGAAATGAAAAAAGTTGCAGTGACATTTTTAATTTGTTCAGCAAAAACAAGCGTCCTATATTTTTTTTGGAAGAGACAAGCACATGATATGTATTGAAACATTTTGCTTTCATTAATATTTGTTATGTAAGATAAAGCATTTAACCAGAAGCCCCAGAGCATGACAGAAGTCTTGATGTGAGAGTAGATGAGCTGATGTTGTTGGTCACTGAACACTTCACACAGCTGAACTGAGAACGTGAATGAATCTGATTCAGGTGCTGCATGATGAGTTTCCTGTTATCATTTGTGCAGAGATCTCTTGCTCAAAAATAAAGGTCTGTTACTGGCATCTACTGTACAGAAGAAACTTTAACATCCATGGAGTCTTTCCATTGCACTAAAAGTTCTTTATTGGTTCGTCAGATTAATGAACTTTCACTGAAAGGTTCTTTGAGTAACCAAAAATAGCTCTTATATGGCATCATTACAAAACCCCACTTTATTTATCCTCATAAGAGTGTACAGTACTCTCCACATTTGAGATTCCCTCTGTTTTTGATAGTTATATACTGAACTTACAGAACTGAGAGGCTCATCAATAGCCAATAGGCTTTAGTTACTCCAGAGACAAGAACACTGATTCGCTGCTTGTTATTTGGAGCTGGTTTTAGGGGAGGGACATTAACAAACCAGAGCATTTGATTGGACAAAAATCATCCGTATTTTCGTTGTTTATTTTTCATCTGCTGCTATGAATTTTCCTCATATTTATAATATTTGCTTAATTTAGTTGACTTTTAGGAGCATATGCATGACCTGAATGTTAACAGACATGGACTTAAAGCCATAAAGACTTAGTCTGTGTAAGAAAACAGACAAAAATGAGCATGTGTGCGTGGGGCCGGCCGGAGGGTGATGGAAGAGTAATCAGAGAACTGCTGCTGTAGCAGAGCGAGATATATATCAAGCGGGCAGTTCATTACCTCGAGTGCTTGGCTCCTATAGCAGAGACCGCAGTATAAACAGAGATATTGATTAAAGCCCGAGCAGGAAAATCCACACGTACAGCACGTGACGGGAAGAACACGCGTTCGCAGCGAGGGATGCACTGTGTTTATGAAGTTAAAATAGATTAGGTGATCAATAAAGACAATATACATACTGTATATGTGTGTGTGATTACTGTAATGGACGTCCAGCAGCAGCGAGGTGATGCCGACTCATTCAGCTCCTGATCAAATACAACTGACATGTTTTTGAGAAGTAAAGAGGGGATGATTAATTGTAAGCATGTTAATGATTTCTTTCATTCATGAGCACAGATGAGCGCAGGCCCTCGATATAATTGATCAGCTTCCATTTACGGCTAAGATTTATGACTGGATTAATACATTTAACATTTTTAAAGATGGAAATCATATTGGTTGGTTTTACTTTTATCATGGTTTCACATTTAAGGGTTGAATTTTAAATCAAATTATTATTTTGGTTTGAGTGGGTTCAAAAAAAAATCTGAATTAAATAATATTTCATTTATATATATATATATCATTTGTGAAACTTTCTGAGTCAACGTCAACTCTTTTTTTTGTGTGTGTGCAAATGCCTTAATTGTTCCTCTTCTCTAATCACAATGATTGAAATTAAATGTAGAATTGTTTTTAATTCCTTTATTTCACTTAATTTGAAATGGATTCGATGAATTATGTTCTGTGCTTTTATTTGGTTAATCTCACTCCGAAGCTTGTTTGATGGATCGCAGATATCAATACTGTCAAGCAAACATTGCAAATGATGATTAACTATCAAAATGAACATGAGCAATGAATAACTTTAACTCTTTGTTGCAATCTTGTTATTATTAAGTCTGGTGTTGACTGTGATAGAATTTATTTATTCCCGTGTACCTCATTTAAGTCTAGAAAGTGCATATAGGTGAAGTTTTTGCATGCATATTTATTTGACATGCCATAGAAAAGTTCTGCATGACTGGAATGATCCATCTGCTGAAGGTCCTTATTCATGCAGTTGTATATGTAAGTCTAGAGCATCTTTAAGACGTCTCTGTTTCAAACCACTAAATGAAGTAAAGTTAGTTTCTCAATAACTCTCTCTCTGTCTAACATTAACAGGCCTGTAAACTGGTTTCTATTTGACATCGTTCTGTGGTGGGTTTCATTTCAGTTGATCAATCTCTCAGCCCTGAAATACAAACGTAAAATACATTTAGACGTGTGAGCGTGTGTGCAGACCCTGTTTGAAGAATAACTGGGTTCAAATAATACTGAATCTCTACTGATTTTCATAATATGGACTAAAAACACATTCTCCAATCATCTTCATTTGTAGTTCATAGAAGAAGGAAAGTCGTGTAGGTTTGGAGTGATATAAGAGAGAGGAAATGATTTAGGATTAAATAAGAATCTGTTTATGGTTCCTTTTGTTTTAAATTAAATCAAGCTTTTATAGACCAAATCATAGCTGGAAATGTCCCATAATCACAAAATCTTCCGTCTTCAGGATGTTTTGTAAGACCTCACAAAGTATTTTACAGCGGTTGGTTCTGAAGGCAAACGCCGCAGTGTTTCATGTTCATACTGACTCCAGCGCGCTGAACATGGCTATTACAAATTCTAATACAACCAGTAAAAATTTTACAAGCCCGCTGCATTCATGGAGAGCATTTATCTTTGTGGAAATGGTGACAGAATCACTATATGAGGCAGTTTTACAGGAGCGGCCCGAGGGGCGAGGACAGAACAGAAGCCTTCGAAACAGCATCATGATCTGGAAGTGAGCTCAAGGGCAAATCACAAGACCACTGACATAAAATACAGCAGAAGGATTCATGTGTGCTGCACAGTTCACGTCAGTCTTGCTCTTGACTTGGTTTTGAACCTATCGATCTCATTAGGAGATGTAATAAAGCCTGATATTAAGACTGTGTCTCGCCAATCTTGAGGTGACTTACCTGTTTGCTTGACTCCTGGACGCCGTCCAGTCTTCAAATGTGTCTGTCCTTATACAATCTGTCCATTAGTGCAGTGCTGGATGAGGTCAGGACTGTTAAAACAGGCTCTCTGTGGTGCTCCAGCGTTAGACTGACAGTCTGTGTGATTCACGATAACTTTGTGTCAAGGAATTATTTAGCATGTATCTGTCCTAACCCAACCTACATACATTAAAAGAGACATTTATTACAGAAGCCATTTATGTGCTGTTGTTTGGACCTGCTTAAAGAGAGTGAGAAAAGTCATTTTAAAAACATAGACAGTTTATTACAATCTTTGTCAATTATCCCATATTCTTTATAATTTAGTGAATCATTTATCAAGTAAATTGTATATAAATATCACTGAAAGCTTATGTGATGTTACTGAAATTTTAGTAGGTGAAATAAATAAAAAATAGGACATTTGTATGATATAGCAATCTGAATATTTGTATCTATAAACTGGCGGACAAATGTTTTATTAATTTATTATTTATTTATTTTGTTGAAAGAAGTCTCTTCTTCTTATCAAAGCTGCATTCATTTGATCAAAAATAGTAAAATAGTAATATAGTGAAATATGTTTACAGTTTCAATCATCAGTTTTCTGTGTGAATCTGTGTTAAAGTGTAATGTATTTCTGTGATGCTCCGCTGTATTTTCAGCATCATTCCTCCAGTCTTCAGTGTCACATGATCTTCAGAAATCATGAAAATATGATGATTTACTACTCGAGAAACATTTCTGATTATTATCAGTGTTGAACACAGCTCAATATCTTTGTGGAAACTGTGATTTATTTTCTTTTAGGATTCACAGATGAATAGAAAGTTCAAACATCAAACAGCATTGATTTGATATCTTTTGTAACATTATACATTTATTTACTGTCACTTTTGATCAATTGAATGCATCCTCGCTGAATAAAAGTATTAATTTCTTGTCTTCTTTTTCTGTTTTTACATGTCCTCAGTGTTCAGTTTCCCCAGTGCTTCAGCAGTGCTCCAGAGCTGTCTGTGGCGTGTGCTTGGTCTGGTTTTCCTCGGATTGATCCTGTGCTCTCTGATTACCAGCTGCTTTCAGTTTGAGTCGCTGTGAAGCGCTCTTCATCTCATCTCACCTCACCATATGTTCCTCCCGCTTCTCATTACTGTACCTGTGAAAACTCACAGAGAAACAGCTTTTACCTCAAAGACAATAAACTTCTTTACATTTTAAAACATTTCAGACTTCAGTTCACTTTCTGCCGTAAATTTGTAAGAAAAATTAACTTGATTGTACGAGTCATTTCAACTTAACATATATATCACACCAACTTAATCCAATTTTTTTTATTGTTACATTTTTTTTGATGAGTTGCCATGACTTACTGATCATATCATTTTTTAGTTATAAAGCAAATTTCTACTAGATTTGTTTTTCTTATTGTAAAAGTCTAAAGCAGTAAGAATACTAAAATGACCATTTTTGTAAATAAATAGCAAAACATTTTTTCACACTCTTATGGTATTACATATACTTCAGTTTTCTCATCATTGACATTAAATTTGCAGTATCTGTGAGCTTCCAGAAAAACAGGATTATTATCTATAATTGTGCTTTGTGTGTGTGTGTGTGTGTGTGTGTGTCATCCATTTTTGGACACTGAAATCACTGCATGATAAACGGCAATTGTATGGCTGTCTTTGTGTTTCACAAATAAAAGAACAAACAGCAGAGGTTTAGATATGCGTGTGAGTGAATCACGAGTGAATTTCCATCTTTAGATAAACTATTTCAGAACAATATTGGAACAATGGGCAGAAAAGCGTTCAGCGGATGCTGTAAATACACTCGTTTGTAAGTGAGCCACAGAAACCTGTTTACCGTCAACTATCTGTCCATTGGCCCTATTATGGAGTATAATGTGATTTAACAGACGCTTTGAGAGAGTCACGGGTCATTTGCAGGGAGCAGATGCTCTCAGCGTGAAGCTCTTGTTTCTGAAAGCAGAGACGAGATACTGAACACACGCCACTTCTTCATCAGAGTCCAGCTGTCTCCAGAGAGAGAGAGAGTGTGTGTGTGTGTGTGTGTGGAGACAGAACCAGAGCAAGCGCCAGAGAAAAACAGGGACATTTATTCACATAATAAAGCTACTGGACCATATCTGATCAAACTTTGCCGTTTCACACTCAATCTCCTTCACATCTTCTGTCTCTGATTGATATTTTAGAGTGTTTTATCCAGTCAGAGCCCTTTTAGTGTAATTGTAAAAATGTCCAGCTTCAGTTCCAGCTCCTCGTGTCAGATCTTTCCTGATTGTGATCAAGTAAAGGTCAGAATAAGGTCAGTTATATCTCCAGATGAACTCTTACTGGACTGAAGCAGCTCAGCTTTACTTGATTCTCCATCAATCATGTTTTAGAGTCTCAAATCTGATCCTCGGGATCTTTTGAGGAGCGTTTGTTTCCAGAAGCTTTACTTTCACTGTTCCTCAGCGGAGGAATGATCTTCACAAGCCTCCAGAACATCTCACATCTTGTCAATGTCAATGTCACCTTTATTTATATAGCGCTTTAAACAAAATACATTCCGTCAAAGCAACTGAACAACATTCATTAGGAAAACAGTGTCAATAATGCAAAAATGATAGTTAAAGGCAGTTCATCATTGAATTCAGTGATGTCATCTCTGTTCAGTTAAATAGTGTCTGTGCATTTATTTGCAATCAAGTCAACGATATCGCTGTAGATGAAGTGACCCCAACTAAGCAAGCCAGAGGCGACAGCGGCAAGGAACCGAAACTCCATCGGTGACAGAATGGAGAAAAAAACCTTGGGAGAAACCAGGCTCAGTTGGGGGCCAGTTCTCCTCTGACCAGACAAAACCAGTAGTTCAATTCCAGGCTGCAGCAAAGTCAGATTGTGCAGAAGAATCATCTGTTTCCTGTGGTCTTGTCCTGGTGCTCCTCTGAGACAAGGTCTTTACAGGGGATCTGTATCTGGGGCTCTAGTTGTCCTGGTCTCCGCTGTCTTTCAGGGATGTAGAGGTCCTTTCTAGGTGCTGATCCACCATCTGGTCTGGATACATACTGGATCCGGGTGACTGCAGTGACCCTCTGATCTGGACACAGACTGGATCTGGTGGCTACGGTGACCTCGGAACAAGAGAGAAACAGACTAATATTAGCGTAGATGCCATTCTTCTAATGATGTAGCAAGTACATAGGTTGTTATGGGAAGTGTTTCCGGTTCCGGTTTACCTAATTAATGCAGCCTAAAAATCCTTTAACGGATTTGGATAATAAAAGCATATTAGTATGTTATGTGTATGCCAGGTTAAAGAGATGGGTCTTTAATCTAGATTTAAACTGCAAGAGTGTGTCTGCCTCCCGAACAATGTTAGGTAGGTTATTCCAGAGTTTGGGTGCCAAATAGGAAAAGGATCTGCCGCCCGCAGTTGATTTTGATATTCTAGGTATTATCAAATTGCCTGAGTTTTGAGGACGTAGCGGACGTAGAGGATTATAATGTAAAAGGAGCTCATTCAAATACTGAGGTGCTAAACCATTCAGGGCTTTATAAGTAATAAGCAATATTTTAAAATCTATGCGATGCTTGATAGGGAGCCAGTGCAGTGTTGACAGGACCGGGCTAATATGGTCATACTTCCTGGTTCTAGTAAGAACTCTTGCTGCTGCATTTTGGACTAGCTGTAGTTTGTTTACTAAGCGTGCAGAACAACCACCCAATAAAGCATTACAATAATCTAACCTTGAGGTCAGAAATGCATGGATTAACATTTCTGCATTTGACATTGAGAGCATAGGCCGTAATTTAGATATATTTTTGAGATGGAAAAATGCAGTTTTACAAATGCTAGAAACGTGGCTTTCTAAGGAAAGATTGCGATCAAATAGCACACCTAGGTTCCTAACTGATGACAAAGAATTGACAGAGCAACCATCAAGTCTTAGACAGTGTTCTAGGTTATTACAAGCAGAGTTTTTAGGTCCTATAATTAACACCTCTGTTTTTTCAGAATTTAGCAGTAAGAAATTACTCGTCATCCAGTTTTTAATATCGACTATGCAATCCATTAGTTTTTCAAATTGGTGTGTTTCACCGGGCTGCGAAGAAATATAGAGCTGAGTATCATCAGCATAACAGTGAAAGCTAACACCATGTTTCTAAAAGAGAAGTGATCGGATCTAGCAGTTTTTAATGCTTTTCTGTAGGATAGGTTACTTTCCCGCCAAGCAATACGAAATACCTCTAGTTTTGTTTTCCTCCAGCTGCGCTCCATTTTTCGGGCTGCTCTCTTTAGGGTGCGAGTATGCTCATTATACCATGGTGTCAAACTGTTTTCCTTAACCTTCCTTAAGCGTAAAGGAGCAACTTTATCTAAAGTGCTAGAAAAGAGAGAGTCCATAGTTTCTGTTACATCATCAAGTTGTTCTGAGGTTTTGGATATGCTAAGGAATTTGGATACATCAGGAAGATAACTTAAAAAGCAGTCTTTTGTGGTAGAAGTGATGGTTCTTCCATACTTGTAACAAGAAGTAGGATTTACAATTTTGGCTATATGAAGTTTGCACAGAACTAAATAATGATCTGTGATCTCATCACTTGGCTGAATAATTTCAACACCATCAACATCAATTCCATGTGACAGTATTAAATCTAGAGTATGATTTCGACAATGAGTAGGTCCTGAAACATGTTGTCTAACACCAATAGAGTTCAGAATGTCTATAAATGCTGATCCCAATGCATCTTTTTCATTATCAACATGGATATTAAAATCACCAACTATTAAAACTTTATCTGTAGCCAGAACTAACTAAAAGTCTGTATGGTGCCCTGGTGGCCTGTATACAGTAGCCAGTACAAACATAACAGGGGATTTATCATTAACATTTGTTTCTTTGGATAATGTTATATGAAGTACCATTACTTCAAACGAGTTATACTTGTAGCCTGCCCTCTGAGAAATCCTGAAAACGTTGTTATAAATTGAAGCAACACCTCCACCTTTGCCTTTTAGACGTGGCTCATGTTTATAACAGTAATCTTGGGGGGTGGACTCATTTAAAATAATGTAAACATCAGGTTTTAGCCAGGTTTCTGTCAAACAGAGTACATCTATATTATGATCAGTGATCATATTATTTACAAAAAGTGTTTTCGTAGAAAGGGATCTTATATTCAATAAGCCAAGCTTTATCATTTGTTTATCCATATTGCTTCTGTTTTTTATTTGTTGAACCTCAATTAAATTGTTAATCTTAACTTGGTTTGGACGTTTTTTGTTTTTTCTAGTTCGGGGAACAGACACAGTCTCTATAGTGTGATATCTAGGTGAAAGAGTCTCTATGTGCTGAGAATTAACTGACCTCTGTGACGGGAGGCAGCTAGCAGACGGTCGGTTTAGCCAGTCTGTCTGCTTCCTGACCTGGGCCCCAGTTAGTCAAGTATAAACACTAAGACTATTTGCCATATTTCTAGAGAGAAGAGTGGCGCCACCCCAGGAGGGATGAAGACCATCTCTTTTAAACAGGTCAGGTCTGCCCCAAAAGCTCGTCCAATTGTCTATGAAACCTATGTTATTCTGTGGGCACCACTTAGACATCCAGCCATTGAGTGATGACAATCTGCTATGCATCTCATCACCACGGTAAGCAGGGAGGGGACCAGAGCATATTACAGTGTCTGACATCGTGCTTGCAAGTTCACACAGCTCTTTAATGTTATTTTTAGTGATCTCCGACTGGCGAAGTCGAACATCATTAGCGCCGGCATGAATAACAATCTTACTGTATTTACGTTTAGCATTAGCCAGCACTTTTAAATTTGCCAAGATGTCAGGCGCTCTGGCTCCCGGTAAACATTTGACTATGGTGGCTGGTGTCTCTATATTCATGTTCCATACAATAGAATCACCAATAACTAGAGCACTTTCATCAGGTCTCTCAGTGGGTGCATCACGTGGGGAGAACCTGTTTATTGTTTTTATCGGAACAGAAGAGCGGTGTTTTGACCCACGACTACGCTGCCTCACCGTCACCCAGTTGCCCTGCTGCAGGGGCTCTGTTTCCGGAACCGAACAATGTACAGGAATCCCTGAGCTAGACGCATCCAAAGCCGTATCTAGAGCCCTAACATTCTTACTATCCTCAATTAAAGTTTGGATGCGTGTCTCTAATTCTGAAATCTTCTCTGTCAGCCTAACTATTTCCCTGCATTTATCACATGTGAATCCCTCATCTGCGTCAGAGATAGATAAACTGTACATGTGGCAAGAGGTGCAAGAAACAATGATAGGAGAAGCCATTACTCACCGTGCTTGATGAAATATTCTTACTGCGGTTGTTTGATGAACTTGTGAAAAACTGGAGCGAGAGAGAGGAGAGGAGAAAAGAAAACAGCGATAGGTTCGAATGAAAACGCTAATGACAAGCTAACGAGTGCTAACGCTTTGCAGGTGTACTGCACTCACGGATATTAAATAAAGGTGAACGATCAAAGTTAATCTGATAAGATTGATCAATAATATCAGAAATATGGTGTGAATTAAGTTATATTTTATCACGTTAAAAAACAAAGAGTGATAGTAAGATAAAGATTCTAGAGAAAAAATAAAATAAAAACAGCTACACGGAGCTACAATTTGCTACAGAAGGCCAACAGGAAGTAGAGAAAACATCTTCTGAGGAGCCTTGATTTCTTCAGCTCTCAATCACTGTGTTATATGTGCGGATCATTTACATCTCATCTTAAGTGAAGTGACATTCAGTGAAGTGACATTCAGCCAAGTATGGTGACCCATACTCAGAATTTGTGCTCTGCATTTAACCCATCCGAAGTGCACACACACAGAGCAGTGAACACACACACACACACTGTGAACACACACCCGGAGCAGTGGGCAGCCTTTTATGCTGCGGCGCCCGGGGAGCAGTTGGGGGTTCGATGCCTTGCTCAAGGGCACCTAAGTCATGGTATTGAGGTGGAGAGAGAACTGTACATGCACTTCCCCCACCCACAATTCCTGCCGGCCCGGGACTCGAACTCACAACCTTTCGATTGGGAGTCCGACTCTCTAACCATTAGGCCACGACTTCCGATCTTACTGACACACATTACAAACATCAGAATTTCATCATATAAATACCAGCATCTGCACTATATTTTTGCTCAGTTTGAGTCTCTAAATAAAACTGAGCTGTTTTCCCTCCATATTCTTACTGTATATGAGCCATGAAGCAAATATGATACAAAATCTAAATGCAAACTATTTTAAGTCTAAAGGTTCAATGAACTGGTTTATATCTCATATTTCAGGTTTAAAAGAGCAAGAAACAGTAGGATTTTGATTTCATATAGTCTTTTCAGCTTTGCTTGTACAGGAAACCCTGCAGTAAGTGTGTTTTCTGCGGCTGACAGCAGACGAGGAGCTTTTATATGAAGCCGGTGTCTGTCTGTTCTTTCCTCCATTGATCTCTCTGTGTTGTTCTCTCTGATTGCTCTCCTGTAAGTCCTGACTTAGCTCTTGCAGCTTCTCGTCTCTGATTTAAGCCAGGTCTGTCCTCTTAGCTAATTGGCTTAAGCCAGGTCTGTCGGGCCGCTCCAGGCCTCATAAACTGCATTAGCTGTAGATCTGATGGATTGCAGAGCCGCTGTCGCTCCACAGACTGGCTGGATGTTCAGGACAGAGAAACATGTGCTTAGTGTTTAATTCTGTGTCGTGTAAAATGCACACTGCATGCTATTTTAAAGAAATAGTAAGTGAAACAGTACAGACAGTACACTCTAGACGGCGCAAGCTGATTGGTCGTTAATGCAAACTTTCACAAGCTGATTGGTTCATGTTACATTCACACCCAATGAGCTTACTGCTTTACATTTAATTGGCATTCACCAGAGTATTTCCTCTGAAACCGTACACCTCCCCAGCTCCACCTGTACAGATTATTATACTATTTGTACAGCAGCAGAATGTCTTCAAACGCTCACAGCACTGTATCTGAGTATATATTGGCAGGAGCAATTTAAAATCATATAATATGGCTGTATGATTAAATAAAATTAATTAAAAAACTGAAGGCATTGTATTGTGGGATACAGTAGGTCATCTCTGCACTCTCAGAAAAAAAAAGACAGAAGCTTTCACTGGGGCGGTACCTTTTTTCATTTAATACCTTTTAGGTACTAATACTTACACTTAAGGAACCAATATGGACTCTTTAGGTACTAAGGTGATCCTTTTGAACAGGTAGCGCCCCAGTGACAGCTTCTGCGTCTTTTGTTCTGAGAGTGTGCAAGCTCTGTTGTATATTTGGCAGGTGTACTGCAGCAGTAGCATGGCAGTACACAGACACACATGCAAACACCAGTCCATGTCATCCGTGAGCAAAGCAAACAGACTTTGACACTGGATCTGATTATGGCCATGTTTACTAGGTTAGAGACGGACCCACTGGCCCACATTGATACACTGATAAACATGATTCAATCACAGTGTCCCAGTGCACTGCATTATTCCATTAGAAAGCTGCAGTACTCAGACACACATGCCCAGACTGAGACAGACACGAGCAGCTTCACCGAGCCATTAGCGCTCCGCATGCGTCACAACACAAGCCTTAGATTGGGTTTCACTTCACCTGGAAGTTTTCAGAATATTTGTGATGTAGGTTCATGTTCTGTGAGCCACGTGAAGAGAAAGAGCTTCAATCAAGCTGATGAGAAACAGTGGTTGATTACAATGGATGTGCTGGAAGGAAGATTTAGGAGAAGGTTGTTGTGGTAATTTCTGCAGCTTTATTTCCGATACGAATGTTGTTTTGTTGCCGCTTGGAGCAGATGAATGTTTAGAAATTGCATTTACATATTATTGTCTCTACTAAGTGTCATGAAAGCACTTAAATATTGTTTTTTCTTTTAAACTAAATGATGGAGCACTTCCTCTAATCAAACTTGTAATCAAGAAACATGATATAAACAGCAGAATCACTAGTGATAGTCAGTCTGTCTTGTAAAATCAAATTCTTTTATATGAGGATCACATTAAAAATGTCTTGAAACTTTCTTTTATTTTCTTTATTTTTTGCAAAAAAAAAGAAAGAAAGAAAGAAAGAAATGCATTTTTAACTTTCTATACTTTTCAGATTATCTCTAAATGCTTTTTATGTATATAATTTATAGAATGTATCATTGTACTCTCATCCCAGACCCAAACAAATTTGAATAGAAAAATATGAAAAAAGAAAATATTTTTTAATTATTAAATTACATTTAGTCATTTAGGAGACGCTTTTATCCAAAGCAACTTACAACTGAGGACATTGGAAGCAATCAAAAACAACAAAAGAGCAATGATATATAAGTGTTATAACAAGTCTCAGTTAGCTTAAACGCAGTACACGTAGCAAGGGCTTTTAAATAATATAATAATTAAAAAGGAAAACAGATAGAACCGAAAAAGAATAGAGCAAGCTAGTGTTAGAGATCTTTCTTTATAATTGTATAATAAATGAAAAGAAAATAGAATACAAAAAGATTAGAAGGGAAGTTAGAATTTTATATTTTATTTTAATTTTTTTAAAAATAGAATTAAAATAGTGAGTGTTAAAGTTAGAGGGTCAAATAAAGATGGAAGAGATGTGTTTTCAGCCGATTCTTGAAGATGGCTAAGGACTCAGCTGCTCGGATTGAGTTGGGGAGGTCATTCCACCAGGAGGAACATTTAATTTAAAAGTCTGTAAAAGTGACTTTGTGTTTCTTTGGGATGGCACAATCAAGCGACGTTCACTTGCAGAACGCAAGCTTCTAGATGCACATAAGTCTGAAGTAATGAATTTAGGTAAATGGGTGCAGAGCCAGTGGTGGTTTTGTATGCAAACATCAATGCCTTGAATTTTATGCGAGCAGCTATTGGAAGCCAGTGCAAATTGATAAACAGAGGTGTGACGTGTATTCTTTTTGGCTCATTAAAAATTAATCTTGCTGCCGCGTCCTGGATTAATTGTAAAGGTTTGATAGAATTGGCTGGAAGACCTGCCAAGAGAGCATTGCAATAGTCCAGCCTGGACAGAACAAGAGCTTGAACAAGGAGTTGTGCAACATGTTCCCAAAGAAAGGGCTTGATCTTCTTGATGTTGAATAAAGCAAATCTGCGGGATCGGACAGTTTTAGCAATGTGGTCTGAGAAAGTCAGCTGATCATCAATCATAACTCCAAGGCTTCTAGCTGTTTTTGAAGGAGTTATGGTTGATGTGCCTAACTTGATGGTGAAATTGTGATGAAACGATGGGTTTGCTGGAATCACAAGCAGCTCTAAGCTTAGAACGGTGTTCGCGTACAACATCAGATAACCAAGGGGCAGAAGGGGTGTTACGGGCTGGCCTGGAAGATAAGGGGCAAACAGTGTCTAAACAAGATGTAAGAGTGGAGCAGAAGTAGCACTGTTAGCATCAAAAGATGCAAACAGTTTAGGACAACAGTTCTCAATTGCAGTCCTCGCGCCGCACTGCTCTGCACATTTTGTACGTTCCTCTTATTGCTTCAGACATTTGTTTTATTCGAACATAAGTGCCCTGTGAAGTGAACATCACAGGATATTCCGCCATGATTCCAGTTCGAAACGAACATATGTTTCATTCAAAGTGCATTGAAGTGTGCGAGATGTGAATTTAAATTGTATTGATTTACAGAGGTATATGATGTGCAAACGGATGTTGTGCAAAGCAAATCCGTGAATGGATGTTCCTTAGTGAAGTAAACTTCAAAAGATTGCCCCTGCTCAGGGAGTAGGGAGCAGTAAACACTGTGTGGAGACCATGTCAGTCGGAACACAGTTCATGCACGGAGCTCACTTCTAACGAGATGATATCTGAATCAGGTGTGTTAACAAAGAGAGACATACAATATGTGCAGAGCAGTGGGGCACGAGGACTGGAATTGAGAACCGCTGGTTCAGGGGAAGGAAGTGAAGATGAAACCATTGCAGAAAGCCGGGAGGGTGAAAGTGTGCATAGGTTACGTCGAAAGATGACATGTGGAGGGGTAAGTGAAGTGTCAGGGACCATGTTGAGGTTAAGAGTGAGGAGGAAGTGATCCGACGTGTGCAGTGGAGTAACCAGAACATGATCAGTAGAGCAGTGTCGTGTATAAATAAGGTACAGTTGGTTCCCTGATTTGTGAGTAGCAGTAGTTGACACTCGGTTGAGATCAAAAGAGGCAAGCAGAGTGTGGAAATCAGCATACAGAGGTTTATCTAGATGAATGTTGAAATCTACAAGCATAACTAGGGGAATACTTCACAAACTACAAGAGCAGCTACATTAATATCATATATTCTACTGTTTGGTTTTGACATGTTGTGTATTTAGGTGGCATTTAACAGAGCCAAAACCTGACATGGATGAAATTGGTTCTTCAGAGCTCAATGAAGTACAATATGAAAGCTTGTTAAGATTGTGCTGCGTACATTGTGTGATGTGTGGTTTGCGAGTGGTAGTGATAGTAGGGATCTGGAAACACATAGTAAGATTTGGTAAAAGAAAAAAAAAACTGATTCAGAAGTGAAACAAGTAGAAGGAAAAATGGATTAATCAAAACAATACTTATATCCATTGACTGTGTTCCTGCCCAGTGGAGTTGCACGGTAGAGTCGTATATAATTATATAATTATAATCGATTATAATATTTATTATAATAAATATTATCTATTTATTTATTTATTTTTGCATTGTTTCAAGCTGTAAATTACAATTACCAATTGATTTCTGTAGCTGCAGGCTCCTTGTTCATCCTTCTTCTGTCTCGACCTTTTCAAGCATTTTTTGTAGAAAAACATTAACATTTACATTTATGGATCTGCATTCAAGATACATGTTTAATCAGTGCATGCATCCCTGGAAACTGAACCCATGACCTGCGCCCTGAGCTGAAAAACAGCACCTGCTGATGGATTCTGCTGTGATGGCACACATTAGATCCCAAAACAAAACCTGTTCTGTTCTGGAACAGATGGTCATTCAGGATCCCACACGCTGTCTTCAATCAGGTAAGATGGATCTATGTGGTCGGCAGAGAAAATTGGATGGCTCTTGTTGTGTTGTTGGGAACGGCTCTTCCCTGAATGACAAACTGCGATGGGAAATATTGCGAGTCAGCATGAGGGGTTACTAAAAATATGGCGAAGTACTGAACAATTATATTTCCTCTCAGCTCCACATCCTGAATTCATAATGTTGGTCACCAGCGTGTCATATGTTAGTGTGACATGGAGCACGGTCCATCATTTTCAGCAGTGCTGTATTTGGGCTTGGTGTCAGAGAGACGTTTTGTGTGAAATCTGAACAGGTTTTAACTCAAGAGTTTGGCAGATTGTCCAAATCTGTGCTTCTCAAGAGGAGCCAAGCTATTAGAAGTTCATCAGACAGCAGGATGTTTTCCAGAGACCATTAAATCACTGGTGACGGTTCAGAAACGCCTCAAAAAGGCTTGAAAGCTTTGAGATTCTGTGTGATTGAAGAGATTGTAACTGAGCATTTGAATTGATTGTATTGATGGACTGAGATGTTAGCTGTGACACATGAAAACTGAAACACAAGGGCGTTTGCTCGAATACGTCGCAGCACTTGTTTATCTTTGACAAATGAGCCAGTGATGGGGAATCGATCAGTGAATGGTCTTTACAGCAGACGTCAATGAAGACATTCAACACACTGATGATGAGGGAAAAAAATACACAGGAAAATATTAAAATACTGTACACTGAAAAACAACACGGATGTAGAAACAACTTTTCTCTCAGAAACTGCTAGTAAATTTTACAAACGATTACAATAATGAGGCAAGTAACACATTGGATTTTTTTTTTATAAATGTATAAAAACTAAAAATAGCATTTTCTTGTAAAACACACTAATAATCTTTATATATATGTATATAAATTTTTTTAAATGATATCAATATAAAAAAAATACATATATATACAAATATAATATAATATATAAAAAATACAGTGTTGAAAGATAAAAGCCGTTTAAGCGTCAGCATGAGTTTGGAGTCTGACCATCAAACACGCAGCCAGAGTTCTTGCTCCAGGATGAACGAGGATGAACGAGGCTGTAAGGCTGTGTTTTAATTAACCTCCGTGTCTGAGCGGTCAGAGCATGCCATCCTCACATATAAATCACTAACGGCAATCCCAATCTGCCTCTTTATTAGAGCAGCTGACAGACGACATGTCACTGCTGACATCATAAAGAAGCGGCACGGCGGTTAAAGCAAACGCATTCATTCTCTCTTGAGAGGAGTGAGTTTCTCTCAGTCTACTGCTCTGAAGATGAGCACGCAACAGTGTTTAGTGTACATTAATGTTTTAATGACTGAGAACGTTTGACTGATGTGTGACGATATTGTACACAGTTATCAGACATGTGAAACGCCAAGTGAATATATAATTGAGCAGCCCTATGTTCTTCTGAAGAGGTCATGACATCATTTCCTGAAGGTCAGTGTCACCTCACTATGAACACTTCACTCAAGAAGCCCATGAATGTGTTTCTCTGCTAAATGATTTCTGTCTCGTCACACACACACACACACACACACAAACACGGACCCCTATTTCTGATGATATAAGAGCAACATTGGTCGACCATGTCATCAACCATGGGCTTACTATGAGGGAAGCTGGGCAGAGGGTCCACCCACACGCCCGCATGTCTCTTCTGCAGGCAATGAAACAGACTGCGAAGTTTTGCAAAATGTGTTCAAGCAACTGGCAAAAACTGTAACACAAGACACACAGATCTATATGTTCTTCAACACTTGCATCCTTCCTGATTGACTGTGAGCAGCTCCAGCGAGGGAAAACATCAAATGATTATGTGCGCTGGGAGTCTGAATGGATTCCTCAGCATTGCTTCTCCATTATGAAGAGGAAATATAATTTCACAGCCCAGCGGTGAAACGGGAATCGAGGTGCGCTTCTGAAAACTTCCAGAGCACTAAATGAGCACTTGTTCAGTGTCAGCTCTCCAACAAAACACACAAGCCTTGATGTGAAAATCATTAGAAAACAGGTAAAACTGAAGTGAATAAATGCATTTGACCCATTTACAGCAGTGACATTTGAACCTCAGTAGTCTATGGACTTCTAGGAAGGTCATATTGTGCGTACACACACACACACACACACACACACACACAAAAGAGAATGTTAATGCATTTCAAATGAACATAATCTGAAAGAAGGTCAGCTTTCATATTGTACTTCATTGAGCTCTGAAGAACCAATTTCATCCATGTCAGGTTTTGGCTCTGTTAAATGCCACCTAAATACACAACATGTCAAAACCAAACAGTAGAATATATGATATTAATGTAGCTGCTCTTGTAGTTTGTGAAGTATTCCCCTAGTTATGCTTGTAGATTTCAACATCCATCTAGATAAACCTCTGTATGCTGATTTCCACACTCTGCTTGCCTCTTTTGATCTCAACCAAGTGTCAACTACTGCTACTCACAAATCAGGCAACCAACTGGACCTTATTTAGACACGACACTGCTCTACTGATCATGTTCTGGTTACTCCACTGCACACGTCGGATCACTTCCTCCTCACTCTTAACCTCAACATGGTCCCTGACACTTCACTTACCCCTCCACATGTCATCTTTCGACGTAACCTACGCACACTTTCACCCTCCCGGCTTTCTGCAATGGTTTCATCTTCACTTCCTTCCCCTGAACTGTTTGCATCTTTGGATGATAACAGTGCTACTGATACTTTCTGCTCCACTCTTACATCTTGTTTAGACACTGTTTGCCCCTTATCTTCCAGGCCAGCCCGTAACACCCCTTCTGCCCCTTGGTTATCTGATGTTGTACGTGAACACCGTTCTAAGCTTAGAGCTGCTGAAAGGGTGTGGCACAAATCCAGAAATACTACTGACCTTAATGTGTATCAGTCACTCCTATCTTCCTTTTCTGCTAATGTCTCCACTGCTAAAATGACATACTACCATAACAAAATTAACAATTCATCTAACTCTCGCATGCTTTTTAAAACATTTTCCTCACTTTTTTGTAGCCTCGTCTCAAAACTCATCCTTTCTAAGCACCCTACAACTTGCCTGCTTGATCCTATTCCATCTCATCTCCTTCAAGCCATTTCTCCTGCAGTTGTACCTGCACTCACTCACATCATCAACACTTCCCTCCACACTGGTGTTTTTCCCTCATCATTTAGACAGGCACGTATAACTCCACTACTTAAGAAACCCACCCTCAACCCATCTCTTTTAGAGAACTACAAACCATTTTCCCTTCTTCCTTTCATTGCAAAAACATTTGAACGAGCTGTGTTCAAACAAGTCTCTACATTTCTCACACACAACAACCTCCTTGAGAGCAACCAATCTGGCTTCAGAAGTGGACATTCAACTGAGACTGCCTTGCTCTCAGTTGTTGAAGCTCTAAGACTGGCAAGAGCAGAATCCAAATCTTCAGTACTTATCCTGCTTGATCTGTCCACTGCTTTTGACACGGTTAACCACCAGATCCTCCTATCAACCCTACTGGCAAAAGGCATCTCAGGAACCACACTTCAGTGGTTTGAGTCCTACCTATCAGATAGGTCCTTCAAAGTATCTTGGAGAGGTGAGGTGTCCAAGTCACAACATCTAACTACTGGGGTGCCTCAGGGCTCAGTTCTTGGACCACTTCTCTTCTCTGTCTACATGGCATCATTAGGTTCTGTCATTCAGAAACATGGCTTTTCATACCACTGCTATGCTGATGACACTCAACTCTACTTCTCATTCCATCCTGATGATCTGACGGTAGCTATTCGCATCTCAGCTTGTCTAACAGACATTTCTTCCTGGATGATGGACCATCACCTTTAACTCAACCTTGCCAAGACAGAACTGCTTGTGATTCCAGCAAACCCATCGTTTCATCACAATTTCACCATCAAGTTAGGCACATCAACCATAACTCCTTCAAAAACAGCTAGAAGCCTTGGAGTTATGATTGATGATCAGCTGACTTTCTCAGACCACATTGCTAAAACTGTCCGATCCCGCAGATTTGCTTTATTCAACATCAAGAAGATCAAGCCCTTTCTTTCGGATCATGCAGCACAACTCCTTGTTCAAGCTCTTGTTCTGTCCAGGCTGGACTATTGCAATGCTCTCTTGGCAGGTCGTCCAGCCAATTCTATCAAACCTTTACAATTAATCCAGGACGCGGCAGCAAGATTAATTTTTAATGAGCCAAAAAGAATACACGTCACACCGCTGTTTATCAATTTGCACTGGCTTCCAATAGCTGCTCGCATAAAATTCAAGGCATTGATGTTTGCATACAAAACTACCACTGGCTCTGCACCCATTTACCTAAATTCATTACTTCAGACTTATGTGCCTCTAGAAGCTTGCGTTCTGCAAGTGAACGTCGCTTGATTGTGCCATCCCAAAGAAGCACAAAGTCACTTTTACAGACTTTTAAATTAAATGTTCCCTTCTGGTGGAATGACCTCCCCAACTCAATCCGAGCAGCTGAGTCCTTAACCATCTTCAAGAATCGGCTTAAAACACATCTCTTCCATCTTTATTTGACCCTCTAACTTTAACACTCACTATTCTAATTCTATTCTTTAAAAAAATCTAGCTACCTTTCTAATCTTTTTATATTCTATTTTCTTTTAATTTATTATCAAAGTCAAAGTCAAGTCACCTTTATTTATATAGCGCTTTAAACAAAATACATTGCGTCAAAGCAACTGAACAACATTCATTAGGAAAACAGTGTCAATAATGCAAAAATGATAGTTAAAGGCAGTTCATCATTGGATTCAGTGATGTCATCTCTGTTCAGTTAAATAGTGTCTGTGCATTTATTTGCAATCAAGTCAACGATATCGCTGTAGATGAAGTGTCCCCAACTAAGCAAGCCAGAGGCGACAGCGGCAAGGAACCGAAACTCCATCGGTGACAGAATGGAGAAAAAAACCTTGGGAGAAACCAGGCTCAGTTGGGGGGCCAGTTCTCCTCTGACCAGACGAAACCAGTAGTTCAATTCCAGACTGCAGCAAAGTCAGATTGTGCAGAAGAATCATCTGTTTCCTGTGGTCTTGTCCTGGTGCTCCTCTGAGACAAGGTCTTTACAGGGGATCTGTATCTGGGGCTCTAGTTGTCCTGGTCTCCACTGTCTTTCAGGGAAGTAGAGGTCCTTTCTAGGTGCTGATCCACCATCTGGTCTGGATACATACTGGATTATGCAATTGTATGTGTGTGTGTGTTTGTATGTGAAAAGATCTCTAACATTAGCTTGCTCTATTCTTTTTTTTATTCTATCTGTTTACTTTTTTTAATTTATTATATTATTTAAAAGCCCTTGCTACGTGTACTGTGTTAACCAAACTGAGACTTGTTATAGCACTTATATATCATTGCTTTTTTTGTTGTTTTTGATTGCTTCCGCTGTCCTCATCTGTAAGTCGCTTTGGATAAAAGCGTCTGCTAAATGAATAAATGTAATGTAATGTAAATGAAGTACATCAGTAATCTGTGATTTCCATTTCAGCATTGCACTTCAGAGAAGAGTTTGCACAAACATGAATGCTCATATATCTGTCATCTGCTAGATATATACAAGCTGCTCGATGTGTTATTTCATTCAGGATGAGCGACTGCACTGTTATCCAGACCGGACGTCCTGCTGCATGTGATGACTTCTCTTCGAGGATCTCTTTAATGAGTGTGTGAGGCTCCCCTCCTCCATTCTCTGCACATCCAGCACAAATCACAGCTGCCATGGCCTTTACGTCTGATTGCCTCTCGTCCCACATCTGTCATCAGCAGAGGGTCATAAAAGAGGTTAAAGGCTGTTTGGTGGACATGGATGTGAATAGATGCTATTCTGACCCCTGATAGGTGTTGTCTTTATTATGCAGAATAAGCGTCGTTCACTGAAACCTGCCCTTTGCTCCAAACCCACATCAGTTTCTTTCCTGCATGGGTCACAAAAGGAGATGTTTAGTCGAAAGGTCAAGCTGCTTTTCGCATGAGAAATGACTTTCACACTTAAACACGGGGTTTCTCTGAAGTTTGTTGCATATTCTGCTGATTTATCCTCCGTGTTATCTAGCTGGCTATCATAGATACAGTTCAGCCAGAACTGCAATAAATACAGTAATAAAAATTGTGTTAAAAGCTTCAAATCAGTGAGTGATTTCTGCATTGTAAACTAACAATAGTGTGTTTATGAGTAACATTATATTTTATTTCTATCTTAAGAAAAAATATATAATTTAAAAACTTTTAATTAATTTAAAATTTACATTTCTAGGACACTGAAAAAAAGAATATATATATATATATATATATATATATATATATATATATATATATATATATATATATATATATATATATTTATTTATTTATTTATTTATTTCAAGATTTAAAAAAAAAAACAAGAATGAATACTTTTATTCAACATGCCCACTATTATTTTCTATAATAACACATAATTTATAAAAAGAATCTGACTTTCAAAAACAAACCTACCATGAGAAATATTCACTTTAGTTTATTAACGTAATTTTTTGGTAAAAACAATAGTTTTTATAGGCCTACTTTTATGTTATTTTTTATTATTTGTTATGTGTGTATTTTGCCTATATATATTGCACATTTTATTATTATTGTGGATAGAATTTTACAATAATAATAATAACAAAGTACAATAAAAAAGATGCTATAACTATAACCAATTGTGTGCTATAACCAGCATACAATTGGTTCACACTGTGACAACTTACCCCGTACTTCAGTAAGAAGCGTCAGTGAATGATGCTTTATATTTCCTCCCAGACAGAGACAGACTCTCAACACACTGACACTGAGATGGAGATGCAGGCAGTAAAGCAACAGTGCTTCTTTACTCATTGATTTAAACGAATCTTTGCAGCTCACTGACTCAAATGAATCTAAACTGGTTCACATGGGTGTCTAGCGCCAGCTAGTGGCACATTCTAGAACTGACATGAACTGAACTACTCTTCCTGAGAGGAAGAGTGCTATTGTAATCTAAATCTAAGATCCTAGAGATATTTATTATTATTTAGTTCTAATTACTAACACACACACAAGCGTAATGGTTTTTATACTGTACAATCTGTATATTCTATGGCCCTACACCAACCCTACACCTAACCCTAACCCTCACAGGAAACTTTGTGCATTTTTACTTTCTCAAAAAAACTCATTCTGTATGATTTATAAGCGTTTTGAAAAATGGGGACATGGGTTATGTCCTCATAAGTCTCCCTCTCCTTGTAATACCTGTGTCATACCCATGTCATTATACAGAGTTGTGTCCTGATATGATACACACACACACGCTCACACACACACACACACACACACACACACACACACACACACACACACACACACACACACACACGCTCACACACACACACACACACACACACACACACACACACACACACACACACTCACACACACACACAAATAGCTTCCTTATGGCTAAATAAATATATGTATTTAAACATGATTATCAAACCTCACTGTGTTAATGGAACTGAAATTCCTGTTTATATATATATATATTATTCATTCATAACACATAACACTGTTTTTACGAGACATGTTAGATAATTTTCCATCAAAATAAAGTACTCAAAATAAAGTATCAAAATTACATTTTAATTCAAATATATTTCTTAGGATTAAATAGATTAAAACATTAATTAAACAATGATATTATATTAAAATAATTAAACAATGATGTCAAATATTATTGACAAAACTTTTGAAATATTATGTAATTATCCTAAACAGTAATAATTATATGGTTATTTAATCTCACTGTGTTAATGATTTAAATGGTTTTTTCTCTCTCTCTGTAGTAAGAATTATTTCCATTACTGTTTTATTTGTTCTTAGTTATACATTTATTACAAAATATAATACTATAATATTATTAAATAAATAATATAATTATTTAATTTTAAGAATATATCTATTTTATTCTATATTATTATATTATTTGTTATAATATAATTATTTAACTTTACTATTATATTTATTATATAATAAAAAGAAAAAAGTATTAGGCTCTATGATTATGATTATAGGACATTTTATCTCTGCACTAAACAGATAATTCCCACGCTTCCCGTTTGGTTATTTCTGGGAACGTTTTCTAAATTTTGCATCTGGGAATTTTTTCTCAAGTTTGCATCAACTACTGATCAGCAAACACACTGTTTATTTGAATGATCACACAGTGGGTTATTTAACCATGTATAATTAGTATTATTATTATTATTTTTTTTTTTTTTTTTTGGAAACCTTTTTTCTTTCAAATGCTCAAATTCACATTATTTCTTATGTAATGCAGGCATTCCCAAACATTCTGTCATCTGAACCTCTTTCACCTAATAAAATTACTTTTTTTTTTTTTTAAATATTTTAAATATTCAGTCTCATACTTGCATGTTCATGGTTCTCTGATGGTCACATGACATGCAAGTAAACACATAAAATTATATATATATATATATATATATATATATATATATATATATATATATATATATATAGTGTTTTATTCTGATTGATGTTATTTTAAAATGATTTATTTTAATTGTAAATTGTTATGATTTAATAAGACTAATTTTTAGCTTTTTATTCAACTCATTAAGACCAGTTTTGGAAACCTTCATGTTGTAAATAACAACAAACTGAACATATTTTATTTTATTTTTTAAAGCATTTTATATCAGTATGGTACTAAACTGTGCTATTTAATCAACGTGACGAACGAGTTAGGTCAAAAGTAATCTAAAAGTTAGTTATCTGATCTCAAACGGATTCCGTTACTAACTACAATGTTTGTCATGTAACTTGTAATCAGTAACGGATTGTGTTCTGGAGTCGTATAAACCCAAAGCGAACTGTAAACAAAGTTTTAGTCTGTCTGCGCGATTAGATGACGCTGCCGCGGTGCATGCTGGGACTGTGGGTCCTCCAGGAGCGTCTCCATCTTTAAAGCCCAGAGAAGAAGCGCTTCCGCTCCGCCGGACTCACACGGACCCGCGCTCTCACATCACACCGAAACACGGACCCCGGATCCGGTGACTCGACGCGTTCACTCCCGCGGACACACACACACACACACACACACACACACCTACACACACACACGAGAGCTCTGCTTCTTTTGTCCGGAGATGAGCGGAGGAAGATGTCGGTCTCGGGACTGAAGGCCGAGCTGAAGTTTCTGGAGTCTATTTTCGACCCGAACCACGAGCGCTTCCGGATCCTCGACTGGACACCGGACGAGCTGAGCTGCCAGTTTAACATCGGAGACCAGCTGCTGATCATCCACTGCAACCTCACGGTACACACACACACACACACACCGGGTACGCGCTCGGGCCCTCGGTGGGCAGCACGCTGATCTCTAGTCTCCTGAAATGTAGAAATGTAGCACTGCATCAGTGTCTCATCAATGGATGCTCTGCAGTGAATGGGTGCCGTCAGAATGAGAGTCTGATAAAAACATCACAATAATCCACAGCACTCCAGTCCATCTGTGAACATCTGGAGAAGACAAAAAGATGAAACAAATCCAGCATTAAGATGTTTTTAACTTCAATCCGTTGCTTCTGGCTAAAATACATAATAATGCATTCTGACGGCACCCATTTACTGCAAACCTTAAGCAAATTTTCACTTTTTGGTGCAGATTTCTTTAAATAATATTTACATTACAACTGAACTGGTGTAAGTGTGAAACCAGTGCCAGCTATAAACAAGTTCAGTTAATGTACATTCAGATTAAACCACATCTTGACTCTTAAAGTAATATTTATATCCATTTGAATGCACATGAATAACTATGAGAAGGTTTCAAGCGCTCTATTTGACCTGCCTACAAATAAGAAACCCTTTCTAGGGATTTTAGAGCTAAAGTACGTCAGATGAGTTCATATAGATCTGATTATGTCACACGTGTTTTGTGGAAGTTCCTGTTTTGCAGGTGTTTTGGAGCCGGTTAAAGTTGGGAATGTTGTGATGATGTCACTGCCAGTCAAACGTCTGGACACGCCTCTTCCTCTTTCAGGACAGTTGTGCAGTTTACAGGAATGAGAAGCTGCATCTAAATCTGAACTTGTTTTGGTTTTGTAAATGAATCCAGAATGATTTGTCTACAAGCCCAAGCATTTGCTGAGATCTTGAGAACAGCTGATCCGGTCCAAACGTCCGGCTGGTGGTCACTTCCCAGTGTAACCCTCAGAAGTGTGTTTCAGGAGTCGTACCCGGCGACGCCGCCCATATGGTGCGTGGAGTCTGATGACCCGAGCCTGACCCGAGTGCTGGAGCGGCTGGAGGACGTCCGGAAGAGCAGCACACTGGTGAGCACACTACACACAGGATTTCAGACTGGGGTTGAGTTTATAGACATGTTTACTCATGTTAGAGGGGTACAGGTGTCCTTCGGCTCGGTGCACAAATACAGCGATGTTTTAACCACTGCACGAGTGGAACTACACTGGAAACGTAGTTTTATACATGGTTTCTTTTGATAAGAAACAAAGTCTCATCTTTCAAATGATGTCCTTTTTTCAGGGAATTCAAACAATAAATGCGGTTGTGATGTGTTGTGACAGATCGCTGTATAAATGATTTATCTAGGCATGTAGCGATTCTCTCGACTCATTATTATTTATTTTTTTTTACAAAATGAGATTGAAGACGTTATACGGTAAATGAAAAGGTGTGGTTTTATTAGGCTATTGCTGCACGTTTCTTTGTGAAATTAAAATATAACAATACTTAAGCAATAACCCCTTTGAAGCTGTGGTTTACAGTGAATTTATAACCGCTGAGGGGCATTGTTAGGTATGACGCAAAGCTGTTATAAATTCACTGTAAACCACGGCTTCGAAAAAAACGGTTATTCCATATACGTGGAATAACGTGGAACACAATAAAACAGAGCAGATAAAGTGTAATGATATTAATAAAAACAGTATTCTTCCACCAAACAGTCTAGTTCCTTTAGAATCAGTTGTGGTTGCTACAAAGTGGTTGCCGAGCAACAGACACATGTAAACAAAGGTGTGTGTTACTTTGTAGAGTCATCTACAACAGCTTTGAACGTGGCTCAGCCAATCAGAATCAAGGAGCGGAACTAAGTTTTAACTTGTCCGAGTTTAATTGTGAACAAACAAGATTTCCATTTATTCTCAAGTCTTATGTAAGTTGTCTTCTCATTAGAAGGTAGTGTGTGTCAGTAAATCAGGTAATTAGTCATCTCTTCAGAGCAGAGCAGGTGTTGTAATCATGATGCTCTGAGCGGCAGTAAACAGTAATTACCCTCCTAGCTCCACTGTAATACTGTAATAGAGCAGAGCGTTACACAACATGTGAGTGTGCACTACTGAGGGAACTCGGACTGATGCCTGGTGTCTGGTACGCACAGTTGTAAAAAAAATTAAGTAATTGTTAAGTATTGTGTTCATGTTGTATTACAATTTCCTTTACAAAAAAAAAAAATCTTGGTGACCCCAAACGTATATATTTTTTAAGTTGAGACTGCTCTTAAGGCCTTACTTCCTTCTCTCTCAGATATTCATTACGTGCGCGTGAGATTTGATCTGCTCCTGTTGTTTTCTGAGCTTGACCAGCCTCCCCTGCACTGCCGACTTCAACAGGAAGTGGATCATGTGCACAGAGTCCTGTTATTATAACCTGACAAATGTGACCAAAGCTTGACATGCATCTCGTTGACTGTCCATAGCATGTCAGTCAGTGTCAAAAAAACTGAGGGTTTATGTTTGAGTTCAGGGAGATTTCTGTCAGATTCCTGGCCCAGGCGAGTGTTTCTGACCTGTGTGTGTGTGTGTGTGTGTGTGTGTTTCAGCTCCTGCAGCAGCTGAAGAGGCTGATCTGTGATCTGTGTCGCCTCTATAATCTTCCTCAGCACCCGGATGTGGAGATGCTGGACCAGCCTCTTCCTGCAGGACCCCTTCATCAGGACAGGAAGGTACTCATCCAGACAGAAACCAAACATGCTTATGGAATTTAGTTTCACATGCATGTAATAACAAGTCGTAGCTGACTGTTGCATCGGGTCAAAATTGCATTAAAAAAGCCTATTCTACAGAGGGTGTAAAGTCAGAGGTGGAAACATCTTTTAGTATGTATGCAAATGATATAATATAATGATATAATATTCTAGGTATTAATTCTCATATTGAATTTTCAGAAGGTTTTGGAATAATTTTCCTCACTAAATGTGTCACTCCCGAAACACAGTAATAATAATTTAATGGGAAGGGTTATATTGACCTGTTAAGATTTAGCTCACATCTACATTGTAAATTATAGATTTTTGCTACTTTTATACAAAAATGTTTTGAGGTAAATCATTAAGTACATTTTTTAACTACATTTAAAAGTGTAATTTAAGAGATTTGTTGTATTCTTTGTAAAATGCATAAAGTTGATCATACTGATTTCACAGTTGAGGATTCATTAATGTGTATATATATATATATATATATATCTCATAACATCTTAGCTGATAATTCAGTATACTGTATTTTTGACAAAACATCCCCTGCACAGTTTCAGTAGTGACAGTAATGCACACTAATAGACTACTAAAACATTAAAACAAAAAAAATGTATAATTGTACTAAAATATATGTATTTTTATTTCCCCAAAATAAAGGATCATGTGTTACCTTTTGTCATGATGATGACATGTTTTAGTCGTGACAATTGTACAAGGATCTCAGGTTTGGAGTGAGATTACATCTGTTAGGGGAGGGGCCTCTCAAATAATTGCAGAATTTACAGATAAAGTGAATATTTAACATGAATTGATGTGGTGCAGGATCGGGATGTGAGGTTTTGAGCAGAAAAAGAACGATTATTTCAGAAGATAGTTAATAAATATGTTAGGGTGTCCTGTGTGTGTGTGTGGTTTAACACGGATGTTTTCTCTCGTAGCATGGGACGACAGACGAGGTGACCTCAGAGGAGGAGGAGGAAGAGGAGATGGGAGAGGTGCGTGTCTGTTTCCCTCACCTCATTCATGTCTTCTGTGAGCTGCTGAGCGTCTCTCTTTACCTGTGTGTGTGTGTGTGTGTGTGTGTCAGCAGGACATCGATCTGGAGCACTACGAGATGAAGGAGGAGCCGGTGGATGGGAAGAAGTCTGAGGATGATGGGATTGAGAAGGAGAACCTGGCCGTCCTGGAGAAGATCCGCAGGAACCAGCGGCAGGACCACTTGAAGGTAAGTGCTCACTCGGTAAGAGACTTTCCTTCTGTTTGGGGTGTGATGGGGTCAGATACAGACGCTTGTCTCTCGGTCTGATGAGATGGAAGAGGTTCAGTCTGTGACATGGTTTAACCCTTTTCTGTGCTGAAAATCCTCAACGTAATACAATCAAAAATGACCAGCCTACAAAAATAGCCTGTGAGTTTGATAATGAAATCTTTTTTTATCAGGTGTGTTCCTTCAGTTAGCACAGGTTTAGTTTCTTCATGGAGCTGATTGATCGCAGGCCACTGATCTGAGCTCACGCAGCTAAAAATATCAACAAATAATGCTTTTTCACTGCATAGGCTCAGATCATTCCAGTATTTTGGTGATTAACAAGAGATTTATGAACATTCAGGTTTTTAAACCGTGTTGCAGACGTGAATAAGAAACGCAGTTATGAATCTGAAATGTAACACGCTGGAGAAATGTCTCTGGTTCATCACTGTGTTTCTCAAGGAGATTCTTGAAAAGGTCTTTAGCAAAGTCAATCCAGAATCAGTCTGAGAGTTATTATTAAACTGGATGTGAATGGTTCTGGGGCTTTAGTTAAAGTGCCCCTATTATGCCATTTTTAAGCGTCCTAATGTTATTTTGGAGTCTCCTACAACAAGTTCACATGCATGCAAAGTCAAAAACACTTTTGCTAACTAACGACTGGTTTCGGCTCTTCAGAGTCGATTCTTTCTTTGGGAGACAGTAAGTGTATGTATCGTGCAGATCGTTTATATTCTCACACAGCTGCATTACACACTGTGTGCGAGGAAATACTGGAAATGACTTACCAGGGGCACTTTAACTATTTAGGACTTTTATTTCTAGAAGCTAGCATGCATTAAAAAGCATTTGCCCATCAGCAGTTCAGAGATATAATTCAATAATGACGATATCATGATCAATGCTTCACATTCCCCTGAAGGTGATTTTCCTCTGTTTGATTAATAAACCTGTGTGTCTGTCGGGTCCTGTAGGGTGCCGTGTCTGGATCTGTTCAGGCGTCCGATCGTCTCATGAAGGAGCTCCGGGAGATCTACCGCTCTCAGAGCTATAAGAACGGTAAGATAGCGTGACCGTGAGCTACAGACGGCGCTGGACTCTGTGATCTGATCCAGTCTCTCTTGCAGGAATCTACTCTGTGGAGCTGCTCAACGACAGCCTGTACGAGTGGCACGTCAAGATCAGGACGTAAGTCACATGCTCGGGGCTCACACGGCTGCTGAAGTATTGCTGGGCCGTGAAATGATGACCGTAATTATCACCATGCATTTTGAGCTCGATAGAATGATGACACTAACTGCACTGTGTTATTGTGTCAGAAATGTGAGAGATGCATGTGCAATTTTATTCGATTATTATTGTAGTCATTCTGCATGCATTTAGGCTGCTGTTCTTCATACAAATAAATTAAAAGTCAAACAGTCAGAATATTACACTTCTACCCTATGAATATGAGGTTGTTACCATTTTTACAAATGTTGCCGTTTTGGTTAATGAACATGAACTGTCTTCTGCATCGTGCTGGAATCAGCCATTAGAAGATGCAGTTTCTTTTTAAGATAGTTTAAGGAAAGAACAAGCTGAAAAGGTTTTATTTTGAATATTGTAGCTCAGATTTGTTTAATGTTGGCCTGTTTCTCATGTGTTTGTCATGTCCCGAGACAAAAAAAAGAAAAGAAGGGAAGGACTTGTTTAAAAACCACAATGAAGTGTCTAGTCTTTTACTCCGCAGAAGAAATCTGTCTTTAAGCTTGAAAGATGATGATGTTCACTCTCGGCTGATATGAAGAAAGCTGTGTGTGTGTGTGTGTGTGTGTGTTCAGTGTGGATCCTGACAGTCCTTTACACAGTGATCTGCAAGTGCTGAAGGAAAAGGAAGGCATGGACTACATCCTCCTCAACGTCTCATACAAAGTGAGTCCAGTCCGCTGGCTCTGAAAGTATGCACACAATTCAGTCTAAACCTTTGCTTTAGTTTAAAGATTATATATCTATGAATCCCATCTGGTCTGTCTGCAGGATAACTTCCCCTTTGACCCTCCGTTTGTGCGAGTGGTTTCTCCGGTCCTGTCTGGAGGGTAAGATCTCTTCTGAAGACCGTTAGGATTGTGTTGATTACACTTTCCATGAAAACTCCTGTTTATATATATATATATATTGATATATATTTCCATACAGTTAAAATGTTATAAGTCTCATATCTTGCCACTGTTTACTCGTTACTTTACTTAAAGCAGACAAAAACTACTTTTACAAAACCTCATTTGTTTTCTTTCTCAAACAGAGGTAAGATCAGATGAAAGTGTAATATGGCACATTTGATTTGAACTCTATTCGTTGTAATATCAGTAAGAGACTGTACAGAGCTTATTAACTGAAGCATATTAAGGGTGTATTGTGTTGTTTCAGGTATGTTCTCGGCGGAGGAGCTCTGTGTATGGAGCTGCTCACTAAACAGGTGCGTTTGTGTCCGAGACGGATGTCCACAGTGCATTTGTCCACTTCTAATGTGATTTAAGATGTGTGTGTTTGTTCTCAGGGCTGGAGCAGTGCCTATTCTATCGAGTCTGTCATCATGCAGATCAACGCCACTTTAGTCAAAGGAAAGGCAAGAGTGCAGTTCGGAGCCAATAAGGTGAGCGCTCTGCTGGTGTGTGTCCGGATGCATCTGATTATATGTGTGTAAACCCTGTGTCCTGTCCTCAGAATCAGTACAGTCTGGCCAGAGCGCAGCAGTCGTATAAATCACTGGTGCAGATCCATGAAAAGAACGGTAAGAACTTCACAGCTGACGCATGACATTAATATTCATATCTGGAAATGAAAAATGCATCATGTTTAGATTCTTCCATTTTAATATCCATAAAACTAAGAGTTTGCCTGAGATCGTCTGATTTAACACTGATGCATTTGTGTGAGTGATGAAATGATCTGCGGTGTGCTGTTTTATTTCTTCTGATTAATGACGAGATACATTTTACATCATTAACCCAAATATGTATGAACACCATTAGGTGTCAAAAACACTCTTTCTTTAAATGATCTAGGAAGTTATATTAGTGTCAAACCCTTAACTAAAACTTTTGGACTGAGTTTTGTTGATGAACATGTTTTCTGTCGACAAACCATCAGAGCGTGAAAAACTCTCTTCATTACTTTCTTCATCTGGAAGTGACAGCGTGAAGGTTTCATACATTTTTTGGGCAGTCATCGATGGATATGTACATGTATATGTATCTTCTATTTCTTGTGATCCGAGTTCTGCTGTCTGGGGCTCTTCAGGAAAGAGGATCTATTTCAGGATCTGAGCTCATGGCAGATTTAGCTCGTGCTGTCTGTGACTGTGACATCGATTGGTTCTGTCAGTCTCTCTGTAGATGATGTTCCCAGAGTGAGTGCTTGCTGTATAAATGTGTGTGTGTGTGTGTTTCACAGGCTGGTACACACCGCCCAAAGAGGACGGCTAGAGCACAGCATCCACACATGGACCGAGCATCTTCAGACGGACATCTCTCTGTTCTTGCTTTTCTCCTCTCATCCCTCGTTTTAATCCGAGCCACTCTTTCTGACACTTTTCTTTACTCGAGGCTTGATTTGACTCCGTTTATCCACCTGACGTTCCTTCAACGATGCCATGATCCCAGCAGAGCGATGTGACGCACTCCTGACGCCAATATCTCTGAAAGAGCCCCATCTCTGCAGCATTCCTCCCTTTTATTTTATTTTTATGTGCATACTGAAAAAAACAGTTTTTACCATGGCAACTCCGACTTCATTGTGTTGAAAATGAACTCCACAATCAAGTGCAGATGCATTTGGATGAATGAACCTTTAAAAGAAGAGCAGGAGCGTCTCTCCGTCTCATTTGGGGACGTCTGTCTGCGAGTGTGTTCATGTCATTGTGAAGCATGTCTCTCAGTCCTTCTCCCTCCAGTCTGGATTGGTAGAACTGTATTTAGCGTGTTATTTGAAGCCCCTGCAGTCTCTTGGGAAGCTGGCAGTGACCAATAATGCCTTAAAAAGCAGGACTGAGCAAGTGAATGAGCAGAAGTTAGTTGTCTCCAGTATTTCTATTCAAGCAGACATCATCTCAGACATCGGTCGATCTGATGACTGACCACAAGAAAACGCCCCTGCTTTAGTGTTAATATCATTCAGAAGCAGTTCACACCACTGCTGGACTCTCTCTAGATTCCTGTCGAAAGCACTGGGATGGTTCTTCTGTTCTCTTGAAATTCACACAGACCAGAGTGAGCCGCTTCACTGTTTCATTCAGAGCTGAAGAACGCCACTCTCACATCAAGCCCTAGTTTGAGTCCACTGCTGTTCCTCTGGTTCTGAGTGTTTGAGATGAGAAGTGTGTGTGTGTTCGGACGGAGAGGAGTGTGTGTGTGTCTGTGTGTGTGTGTTCGGACGGAGAGGAGTGTGTGTGTGTGTGTGTCTGTGTGTGTGTGTTCGGACGGAGAGGAGTGTGTGTGTGTGTGTGTGTTCGGACGGAGAGGAGTCTGTGTGTGTGTGTGTGTGTTCGGACGGAGAGGAGTGTGTGTGTGTGTGTCTGTGTTCGGACGGAGAGGAGTGTGTGTGTGTGTGTGTGTGTGTGTGTGTGTGTCTGTGTGTGTGTGTTCGGACGGAGAGGAGTGTGTGTGTGTGTGTGTGTGTTCGGACGGAGAGGAGTGTGTGTGTGTGTGTGTCTGTGTGTGTGTGTTCGGACGGAGAGGAGTGTGTGTGTGTGTGTGTGTGTGTGTGTCTGTGTGTGTGTGTTCGGACGGAGAGGAGTGTGTGTGTGTGTGTGTGTGTGTGTGTTCGGACGGAGAGGAGTGTGTGTGTGTGTGTGTGTGTGTGTTCGGACGGAGAGGAGTGTGTGTGTGTGTGTGTGTGTGTGTGTTCGGACGGAGAGGAGTGTGTGTGTGTGTGTGTGTGTGTTCGGACGGAGAGGAGTGTGTGTGTGTGTGTGTGTTCGGACAGAGAGGAGTGTGTGTGTGTGTGTGTGTTCGGACAGAGAGGAGTGTGTGTGTGTTTGTGTGTTCGGACGGAGAGGAGTGTGTGTGTGTGTCTGTGTGTGTGTGTGTGTTCGGACGGAGAGGAGTGTGTGTGTGTGTTCGGACGGAGTGTGTGTGTGTGTGTTCGGACGGAGAGGAGTGTGTGTGTGTGTGTGTGTGTGTGTGTGTCTGTGTGTCTGTGTGTGTGTTCGGATGGAGAGGAGTGTGTGTGTGTGTGTGTGTGTGTGTGTGTGTGTGTGTGTCTGTGTGTGTGTGTGTACGGAACAGAGAGGGCAGGAGAATTCAATGCGTTATGCACTGTTAGCATGCTTCAGTTTTATTTGCATTTTATTTTTTCCATTGTAAGTGTAATTTTGACCATGTACAGTTCAATTTGTAAACTTGCATCAAGTTTATGAATAAAGAATTTTAAGAAATGCATCCGTGCAATCTGTTTATTCAAGTTTCACTCTATGGAATATTCAACTGCGTGGCTTTTCTTAATGTTTCAGTTTTTCACATTTAATTAATTTTATTTGGTCATAACTGAGCACACTCTAGGAGACGTAATAGAAAAAAAGTAGGTCTGATTTTATTTTATTTTGAGGAAAGGGAAAGAAATGCAGATTCCTTTAATATATTGATTTGTATGGTACTACTTGAAAGTTTAATTTTACATTACATTAAAGGTTTTGTCAATATTTAGGGGCCAAGCACCGAAGCTGCGTAGGCACGTATTGTAATCGTTGGCCTTCTTCATCCACGGAAAGTCAATGGCAGCCCATAGAACCGCTCGCGGGAAACTTTTGAAACTTGGCACACTGATAGAGGACAGTCCCAACATTTAACCAGAGCCAATTTGGAGTCTCTAACTCAAACTCTCTAGCGCCACCATTTGTTCAAAGTTGCACTCATGTTTATGCTAATAACTTTTTGAACCGTAAGCCAGAAAATGAAAAATTTTCCTCTAAATCCTTCGCAAGGTTTATTTATTTTTTTGCTATTTTCAATTGTTTGAAAAACGTACTTTTTCAAACTTGTCCTAGACGGTTTGTCCGATTCTCACCAAAATTGGGTCCGATCATCTTCAGACCATGCTGGCAAAAAGTTCTGGAATTCAAGTTGATTCGTCCAACCGTTCTCAAATGACACGTGAACAAATTTGTTGAAAAGCTTGGTGTTTGTAATAACAAGCATGACCTGACACTACCAGTGTTTCGGCACAGTTCCACCTAGTGGTCAGGAGATATTAAAAATGCATATTTTTGCTGACAACTTCTGAATGGTTTCACCAAAAATCACAAAACTGGTCTCTTAAGATTGGGTGCATCATACTGATACGAATGATGTCCAATTTTTAGGTGTCTGCCATTTTGAATTATGATTTAAAATGCTGTGTTTTACAAAATGGTTATTTGTTAATCTAGCCACTGTGCTAAATTAAAACCTTGAATTGTTTTGGGTTATTTTCAATGAGTTTGTGGATATGCTCGGCCTGGCAGTTTTTATAGACATATGTTTTTCCATGCTAAAAACTTCAAAGTTAGTTTTTCTCCATTTGAGTTCAAGACTATGAGTTTCTTTCTTGAGAGAGTGAGTATTACTGTTATACCATGGCACAGTACGTTTTTCTTTAACCTTTGTTAATTTGATGGGGGCAACAGCTTCTAATGTATTAGAGAACATGTGTCCATGTTGCCGGTCATTTCATCTAGTTCATGTGTATTTATGGGTACACATAGCAGTTGAGAAATCAGGCAGGTTATCTGCGAATCTCTCATTGGGGCCTGGCTCGCGTCCTCCACTGCTAATGCTAATGCTAATAACTTTTTATTACATTAGCCTATTGCAATGAAACTGGTTTCAAAATATTCCCTGGCTTATGACGACAACATAGATACCAAATGCCACAGTAAGCTAAACTTCCTGTCCGCCATTTTGATTTATGTTGAAAACCTACTTTATTTAACTCCTCATCAAGCGTTGGTCCGATGTTCCCCAAAATCGAGTCAGATGATCTTCAGACTGTTCTGACAAAATGTTCTGGATTTTGTGTCGATAGACTAAACCGTTTTCACATACCACAGCGACGAATTTGAGGCATGATGCCAAAATGACCCTTGAGGCTGTATCTCTGCAATGCTTTGGCATATTGACACCAAACTTTGTGTGTGCCGTGGTCATCTCTCAGAATACACCAAAGAATACATCTCTCAGAATACACCGAAATTATTTGATTACAGCGCCACCTGTTGGTCAAAAGCGATAAGCCATTTAATCATATTACTAGTGGCTGTATTTATGATTTTTCAGCCATTTCAATTACATTCATCCTAGAATTGCTGTAATTGCTCATTGCTGCATTATGTGTGATGCTCCATGCTTAGCTCCTCAGTTTGCCGGTGGAGTGCTTGGCCCCGTAATTGCTGCTTGCAGCTATATTTAAAATGGGATTTTTAAAAAATATTTTGTTGCATCATTTTTATTCGCCTTTTTAATGTATGTGGAGGCTTGCTTTGAGACTCTTTTACACAGTCCTACCATCTGTTTTCTGACATTTTACTTGACTCCATGAAATGCAGCTGGATTTATTGTTGGGTGTTTAAGCTCTACACTACACTTGTCTCATCGCTGGGGGGATTAAAGGAGTTCTTGTGCTTCTAATATGCATCAGTCTGTTGTGTCCAGCAGGTGGCGCCATCAGCCCATGATAATGACACTGAGGCTTGAGTCGCATGAGTTTTAACAGCCAAATTACTAATTCTTGTCCATATTATAGCTTCTGCATGCTCACAAAAATGCAACTCGAATATAGAACTGTAAAGCCACAATTTATTATTATTATTATTTTTTTTTTATTGATGTTCCTGCTGTTCGGTGCGACGCTTTGAAGAGATCTTCTGACAGCAGTGATCAGTCTCCGAGTCTAAACTCCTCTTTTGTCTGAGAGCTTTACTGCAGGTTTCATCAGTTTGAGGCTGACTGTATTTGGAAAGGCTTTCAGATGCTCTCAGGACACAAACGCTTGGCTCTTAAGGGTCAGAAATGAGAGCGTGTTTTTCGGTATGATGAAGCATCGACTGGATTCAGTCATGTTTCTGAGTCTCCAGAAGGTTAATAGCCAATTGCTGAAATAACTCCAATTATACGTGCATTCGTTGTGGTCTGTTTTCCATCGCTGGCCTCGCATTAGATGATTCTGAGGGCAAAGCTTCAGTGTTTCACAGTAAATAAATGAAAGTCTTCGGATAACTGATTATTGACGAGAGGATTTAGTGAGGGATGAGAGATGATCTGTGCTCAGTTGTCCTGGTTTTAACCCGAGGTCAGGTCTATATCTACATGACCTTGAGCAGCTGTAGTCCTGTGATGATGGTCAGTCTGTGTCTGTGTGATAGCACGAGCTCCAGTGCACATATCATTCAGATTTAATATTGGCAAATTGAATTTCTGTCTCTGATATAAACTTAAGATGAAGAAGACTGACTGGTCATCATCTCTGGACAGGCCTTCCTGCGCTTCATATCAGACTGACCGTGTCTGCCAGGAGATAACGAGACACACACACACAGAGACACAGACACACACACACACACACATATATATATGTGACTATTATGATTACAAAATAAAATATGAAATGTGAATCAGATGCAGTATTAAAGGGTTAGTTCACCCAAATAGCAAAATGATGTAATAAATAACTCACCCTCATGTCATTCCAAACCCGTGAGACCTCCGTTCATCTTCAGAACACAGTTTAAGATATTTTAGATTTAGTCCGAGAGCTCTCAGTCCCTCCATTGAAGCTGTGTGTATGGTCTACTGTCCATGTCCAGAAAGGTAAGAAAAACATCATCAAAGTAGTCCATGTGACATCAGAGGGTCAGCTAGAATATTTTCGTTTGAAGCATCGAAAATACATTTTGGTCCAAAAATAGCAAAAACTAGACTTTATTCAGCATTGTCTTCTCTTCCGTGTCTGTTGTTCGTTATCTGGCTCGGCTCGGTGTTCATCTTCAGTTCTCTCTTCACAGCAGTTCAGTCAGTGTACTGTTTGAGTAAATGAATTACTCCGGGATATTGGTTTGTTTGAACTCAGAGGGAGTGTCAGCCACATTAAAAAAGTTAACAGCTTAAGTCATTTGTGGATTAATGCGTATTAGAGATGCGAACCGTTTAAAACGATTCAGTTCGATTTGGTGAACTGGTTCAAGAAGATCCGGTTACATCGAGTGATTCGTTCGTGAACCGGATATCACAAACTGCTTTGTTTTGAACTCTCTCTCACAACAGACACGGAAGAGAAGACTTCTGTCACATCTATAGCTGGTCTTCGGCTCTACAGATGTGTGATTGGCCAGTGACCACATCAGAACGGCTCAGTAATTACCCAGCGTCCCTGGCAGGTTATGCTAATGAGCGGCCGTCTCATAAGTAGGCTATCTATATGCAGAGGCTCTTGTAACGGATTTGCTCATTTATTACTGTAATGTGTTAATATTCACTGATGTGGAGGGAAAGAGATGACGACATACTGGATACAGAGATATTTCTACATATTAGCACAGCTTTTAGACACACAGCGGATTTCATGACTGATTGTTGTCATTCTCGTTCAATATCTGCGGTCGACACACACACACGTTTCTGAGCACTTAGCTGTATTTCTGTGGTTTATCTGTGGTTCTTCACCTCGCTGTTGATCCCAGATATCAGCTCATTTCTCCTGAAACCAGAGATGCGTTGTGGGTAATAAAGGGCTGTAGAGTGCATGGTGCACACCTGATCCAGTGATTCGGGACTGACCTCTCAGATAAGACTCTGACTGATGGAACGAAGCACATTAATAGAGTTACAGCAGAGGATTCATGATCTGCTCAAACACAGGAGAAGTCATGTCTTCTGGATGTCCAGCGGGGAATAAGAACAGAGACACGTCTAACATACTCTGAGAATATCCACATTCATCTCAGTGAGGACAAACACTGACGTTAGCTGATAAACGGTTGTTTTCTGTTGTCTGGTTGTGTTACTGACTCACTGTCTTCCTGTTTCACTCTGTCAAGCTGCTCGGACACACTCTGTACTGCAGAAAGCACTGTAGAAATAAAGGTCGACGGTCAGAACCGTTTAGATCCATCACTTATGACAACTTCATACATCTGAGACACTTAAGTGACTCACAGAGAGACGCTTTCATGACTGTTTCTTAACACGCTTAAGTAGACTTTTAAACAGTGAACTTTGTACAGATGTCTTCTTAAAAGTACATTTAAACCATTATTTGTTAAGAATCTTTTGTTGTGTTTCAATGCTGCAAGTGAACTTAAGTAAAAATGTTGTTATAACAACTAAACATTTGTGATAACTTAAATATCCAACTTAAGTAAACTAAACTAAACTGAGCTCATAATTTGAAGTCAAGCACGAACACTTTTAAGTTGAAACAATACATTTTTACATATATAATGTTAAATTCTAAGTTGTGAAATCTAATTGCAACAATATATATTTTAAAACAGTGAATAGAAATTATAATAGAGTATACTTCAGTCTATCACAAGTGATTGTCAGTACATTCAACTTTAACCATATTTCAAAGACAATAGAAGTAAATTACAATTAAAGATGTACTGAAGTCCTTCAGGAATTGTTCAAAAATACTTATTACACTAATTATAATACATTTTAAGTGTAAACAAAATGCATTTGTCTGAAAACATCACATTCAGTTTGCACTTATATATGATTTGCACAAATATATGATTTACTTGAATTTGAATAAGCTGTTGTAGTTTACATATAACCACCGCTCCGCCCCTCGGTTTATTAAATATTGACGGACAGACACAGTTTCCTCTCAACGACACTCTTGACATTCATCTGTGAGCATCATGAACGTGCTTTATAGAGCGCATCGGCACTAAAACATGAATCCATCTCTCAAGCGCTGGCTTTGATGAGGGCCGGTCGTCGTGGAAACACTGCTTGATGTTTCCAGTAACACCAGGGACACATGAAAGCAGAGAAACAGATGAAACATCACTGCATTGATTGTTTTAAATGCACGGCCTGTTGACATGTGAGGCGGGAGCTGCTTTAACAAGCGCCTCCATCGCCTCATTCTGCTGTGATCAGTGCTGGCCAATCATCTGAACACAGGCAGAGATACAGCGTCCCAATCAGAGCGAGCTGGACTTCATGAGCCGAAGATGCAGTTTATAGTTGTTTTCCTTCAGAGAGTTTCCAACTGGCCACCTCTAATTAATGGTTGATGCATCACCGTGGAGTAAAGGATAATGGGACACACAGAACAGAAAACAGAAGTGTGTTTGCTGTCACTATAACAGTGAAATATTTCTGATTCTGACTTTAACCCAGAGTTGTGTCACGCTGCAGTGAGAATGCCTTTCACATTCACTGAATTTGCATTGAATTTGAATTCTATCCTAGCAACCATAATACAGAATTTCAATTTAAAGACAGAATGTGGAAATGAGATTCAAAGAAAATCTATAGTTTATAATCATGAATTTCAGTATGAATTAACTCTAAACATATTATCATATATATATATATAACCTGCAGAAAGACACTGTGTGTGTGTGTGTGTGTGTGTGTGTCTGTGTGTGTGCGTGTGTGTATCTGTGTGTGTAGGTGTGTGTGTGTCTGTGTGTGTGCGTGTGTGTGTGTGTATGTGTGTGTGTGTGTCTCTGTGCGTGTGTATGTGTGTGTCTGTGTCTGTGTGTGTAGGTGTGTGTGTCTGTGTCTGTGTGTGTAGGTGTGTGTGTCTGTGTCTGTGTGTGTAGGTGTGTGTGTGTGCGTGTCTCTGTGTCTGTGTGTGTGTCTGTCTGTCTGTGTCTGTGTGTGTGTGTGTGTGTGTGTGTCTGTGTGTGTAGGTGTGTGTGTAGGTGTGTGTGTGTGTGTGTGTGTGTGTGTGTCTGTGTGTGTAGGTGTGTTTGTCTCTGTGTGTGTGTGTGTGTGTCTGTGTGTGTGTGTGTGTGTGTGTGTGTGTGTGTCTGTGTGTGTGTGTATGTGTGTGTGTGTGTGTTTGTCTGTGTGTGTATGTGTGTGTGTGTGTGTGTGTGTGTGTGTTTATCTCTGTGTGTGTGTGTGTGTGTCTCTGTGTGTGTGTCTGTGTGTAGGTGTGTGTGTGTAGGTGTGTGTGTGTGTGTGTGTGTGTTTGTTTGTCTCTGTGTGTGTGTGTGTGTGTGTGTGTGTCTCTGTGTGTGTGTCTGTGTGTGTCTCTCTCTCTGTGTGTGTGTATGTGATTCCCGCAGCGCTGGAGAAGAGCTCCGGTCTGAGTGATGTCCTGATTGATGATCCTGCTGCAAACGGACTTCATTTCTCAGCGGACGCTTCCGGGCAAGTCCATTTGAAAGCATAATTCATACCTGTGTGGAAATTATGTGTCTCGGCCTGGGACGCTCTGAGAAAACTAATAGAAGATATGACATGTTTTATGGACAAGTGAAAGCGAGGCAGGAGTCTTCATCTATTAAGATGAAGGGTTGTGAATGAATATGGAGCATTCCGGCATCAGCGTGATGGGAAATTATGAAGTAAAGGTGAATGAGTCTGGACACATCGTCAGGAATCACGCTCTCCTTGATCTTCTGAGATAAAAGAGCCTGATGTCTCATGTAAATAAACGGTGGATTTTCAAACGTTCTCACAGTCTGAAACAGAAAGTGAGCTACAAAAACACTTCATTCTGTTTGTTTATTATGTGTGAAATTATTTTTATGCTTTTTTATATTTTAGGGCCCATGAAGTCAGAAATGTCAAAAAAAAAAGCATAACTATTTTTTTTTTCTTGAAAGGAAACTATTTTAGTAAAATTTGCATTATTATTAATACTAATGTCTTAAGAAGAAGATTTATTTTTAACTTTCACACTGATGATTAATATTTAAGACTTTACACACAAAATTTCAAATAAAGTGCTGCGGCAGAAATATGCATCAGAAAAACAAATTAAATATCAGATAATTTAACTTTGTTTGTTTTTTGACCTTTTTACAAACATTAATTTTTTTTTTTTAAATTAAATTGTTATTAAAAATAACCAGTGGGTTGCATGTTGCATTACAGTACAGTATATATAAAAAATGTGGTCTTTTCATCTGACTGTAGAGTAAACACTGGCAGTTCTCTTACGAGAGCTCTCTCGTACTGCGTCTTAGCTAAGACGCTACGGGAAAAGTCTCTTTTCACGAAATACTGAAGCAAAAAATTATCCTTAATTTTGTATTTTTGTAAAGCGCATTTGCAGCAGTACACAGCCATAGGCGAGACGGCTCGTTCGCTCATTGGCTTGTTCTGCGGCAACTGCACAGCCTATCGAGCGCGGGCTGATGCAACATCAGACCAATAAGGGCGCTTCGCGCCCTTCTTGCCACTTCCCGCCGAAACGGGTGTGGCCCAACCTATAAAAGGAGCTCGAAAAGGCTGACTCACCTGATTTTTCATCTCTTCAGCGAAGCTCACACATCGCTGGATCACGGAGGAAGCAAGCGCCGTCTGAGAAAGCACATCAGCAGGACGAGCCATTCTGAAGCTGCTGGCATCGCCGCCTTCCATTGCCGTTCCTGCTGCGCTATCCGGCGCCTATATCCTTTCAATCCTGTTATATACAAGCTGTTCTTTATGTGTGTGTGTGTATTCGCCCTGCGACACACACTCGTAAAAGAGCTCGCGTCTTTTTTAAGATGCCTTCCTGCGGCTCGTCAGAGCCCCACTCAGCGAGGGAGACCGGTACGTCATCTGTGTCTCCTGCCTGGGTGAAGATCATGCAGCGCTCGCTCGCTGACGGCGGATGCCCCCACTGCGAGCTGTTGCCATGGTGACTCTGAGGACTCGCCTGGCCTTTTTCTCTGAGCCTGCATTCTCCGCTGCGCTGAGGCGCCGTAAAAGCATCGCTTCCAGCGGATTCCGGAACCGTCTTCAGCTCAACCGAGCTCGCCGGTTCGCCCTGCTTCACCGGCCCCCCCTGCATCGCTTCCCGGTGGGCAGCGCCCGCTGTTTGCCGGCGCGTCGTCCGAGGAAGTCGATCTCAGGGCCGCGTCGGGGGAAGAGGACACGCGCTCTCTGCTAGCTTCGGGCAGTGAGGGCTGGGCGAGCTCCGAGGATCTCGCGCCTTCTGCTCAGAAGCCCAGCAGACGAGCTGACATCGAGAAGGAGCCGGGGCGAATGCTCGTGTTGGCCGCGATGAGTCTCGGCCGCGAGTGGTTTGCACCAGCGCCCCCCCTCTCGTTCCCGGCTGGATGGTATTTCCCTTTCGGATGAGTGTACTTCTCAAAGCCCGCCTCATTTCTTCCTGAGCTTCACGAAGAGGTGGCGAAGGCTTGGAACGCTCCATATTCAGCACGAACTCGTTCGTCTGTCTCACTAGCATTCTCCACACTGATGATGCTAAAAACAGGAGCCCAAGCGCGCCACTGTTTCAGTTCCAGGAATTGTGACTGTCTCAGCGTTTTCTGCAATGCGCAAGCCTGCACAGTTGCCCGCTTGCCTGCACACAAAAGCCGTTATCACAACAGCTTCAGCAACGCAGCTCGAGACCCCCGTTCTCGCTCTACTGGCCGTCGCCCCGCGCCGCGGGGACCGCGGCAGAGGATTACGGTGAGGCCGGGAGCCCCGAAGCCATCCTGGGAAAGCCATCTACGCATGCTGCATGACGCTGCGTCGGCACTACACACGATGGCTGCTTCATCGAAGCGCCGGTGTACGAGTTCCGCTGCGGCCGGGCTCTCACCTAAGCGCGCCGCTGTTTCAGTTTTCCAGAGATTGTGACTGTTTCAGCGTTGTTTGCAATGCGCAAGCCTGTACGGTTGCCCGCTTGCCTGCACACGAAAACCGTTATCACGGCTACCCAGATATTTCCCGAAAAAGGTGTAATTTCTGGTGTCCCGGCCACGGCCGATGGTGCTATAAATGTAGTGACGATGCCCACTGCTCAGTGCCCATCTCCGCATATAAGCACAGCCCTTCACACAGGGCTCGCGCCTATAAAAGCGACTCAAGTCGATCACGCGCACTACATAGTAGACGTGCCCACTCCTCAGTGCCCACAATCACTATGTCACACGCGTCATGTGGTTTCTGTAAAAACGAAACCCGTGCACGTTCGTCCGGCCACGGCCGATGGTGCTATAAATGTAGTAACGATGCCCACTCCTCAGTGCCCATCTCCACATGTAAGCACAGCCCTGCACACAGGGCCTGCGCCCATAATGTCGACTCAAGTCGGTCGCGCACACTGCATAGTAAACGTGCCCACCCCTCAGTGCCCACAATTACTATGTCACACGCGTCATGTGGTTTCTGTAAAAACGAAACCCGTGCATGCTCGTCCGGCCACGGCCGATGGTGCTATAAATGCAGTGACGATGCCCACTACCCAGTGCCCATCTCCACATGTAAGCACAGCCCTGCACACAGGGCTAGCGCACATAAGATCGACACAGATCGGTCGAGCGCGCCGCATAGTAAACGTGCCCACTTCCCAGTGCCCACATACACTATGTCACATACGGCGCGGGGCTTCTGTAAAAACGAGGCCCGTGCACGTACATTCTGCACAGGCAGACAGCGAGTTGAAAGTGGTAAAAGTGCACACATGCAGCCCACGGTTACTCGCAGATATATCGAGTCCCACGGGACCCGCTCAGCCTCCCTCCAGTCGGTTAAGCGCCGGAACGGGGTCGAGGAAGAGCGATCTGCCCGCTGTGATCAGCGCGCTCCCCGCCTCAGATGCGCAGCACACTCGAGCGCCGCCGTTGCCCAGTCAACAGAGCGCGTTTCGCATCCAGCCCTTAGCCATTCATGCAGATGCATGGTCAGTGCTTCCAGGGGTTTCGGATTGGGTGCTAGGCATTATAAAGAGAGGCTACTCGCTACAGTTTTCTCGACGCCCACCGTGCTTTTCAGCGCGCGTCGAAACTACGGTCAAAAAAGAAGTAGCACACATACTTCGGGCCGAAATATCAAAACTGTTGAGCAAAGGGGCTGTAGAGCCTGTGTCTCAAAGCGAGGGGGGGCTGTACAGCAGATACTTTCTGGTGCCCAAGAGAGACGGGGGTCTCCGGCCCATACTGGATCTAAGACAGCTGAACAGGCATTGATGAAACGCAGTTTTCAAAATGCTCACGACCAGGAAGCTCCTCTCGCAGATTCGCAGAGGGGACTGGTTCATGTCAATAGATCTGAAGGACGCGTATTTTCAAATACAGATAGCGTCAAACCACAGGCGATATTTGAGATTCGCCTTCGAGGGCCAGGCATACCAGTTTGCAGTCCTGCCATTCGGCTTGTCCGTAGCTCCTCGTACGTTTACGAGGTGCATGGATGCAGCGCTCGCTCCTCTTAGACTCAGAGGCACACGAGTGCTGAATTATTTGGACGACTGGCTGGTTCTGGCCCGATCATGAGCGGAGCTCATGGACCACAGAGCCGTTTTACTCGATCACCTCGAGAAGCTCGGCCTCAGTGTCAATTGGGTGAAGAGTTCGCTGAACCCCAGTCAGACGATCCTGTTTCTGGGTATAGTTCTGAACTCGTGTTCCATGACGGCGCGGCTGTCACCACAGCGCGCGATGGGCATTCAGCGTGCAGCGAGTTCTTTCCGCTGTGGCGCGACTGTGTCGCTCAAACACTGTCAAAAGATGCTGGGTTTCATGGCCTCAGCATCTCCGGTTCTGCGGCTGGGCCTGCTCCGCATGCGCCCCCTGCAGTTCTGGCTGAAGGCTCGGGTGCCGCGCAGAGCGTGGGCATCTGGCCGGCTGCATTTCAAGGTCGATCAGAGCTGTGTTGCGGCTCTAGCACCTTGGACAGCGAACGGCTGGTACCGATCAGGTGTAAGCCTGGGGACTTCCCCGAGTGTGAAAATGGTGTCGACGGACGCCTCCAATTCGGGATGGGGAGCGCTGCTCGAAGGCAGACCGTCCTTTGGCCTATGGTCAGAACGGGAAAAGCTCCATCATATCAACTGCCTGGAAATGCTGGCAGTGGAGAACGCGCTGACGCGCTTTTGTCCCCATATCAAGGATCACCACGTCATAGTCCGTTCGGACAACATGTCCGTGGTGTCCTACATAAATCGCCAGGTCGGTCTCGGGTCCCGAAACCTGTGCAGGCTGACGGACTGCTCCTGATTTGGGCTCAGCGCAACGTGCGCTCGCTGAGAGCAGTGCATGTGCCTGGACTGCAGAATCTGGGTCCAGACAGGCTGTCCAGAGGCAATGTTCCTACGGGCGAATGGTCTCTACACCCGCAAACAGTCTGGCTGTTGTGGGAGACATTTGGCATGGCGGAGGTGGGCCTCTTTGCATCCCACGAAAACGCTCACTGCCCCGCGTTCTTTTCCAAGAACGAAAGCGCGCTGTCACGGAGATGGCCGTGCTGCCCGCTTTATGCGTTCCCTCCCGTCTCCCTCCTTCCGCAGGTGATAGAACGGGTGAGAGAAACGAGATGTTCAATACTGCTTGTAGCACCTCTTTGGAAGAACCAACCATGGTTCCCAGATTTGATGCAGTTAGCAGATGTCGCCCCGTGGCCGGTACCGTTGAGGAGAGACCTCCTCTCGCAGGCCAGGGGCTCGATTTGGCACCCTCAACCGGAGTTGTGGTCCCTCTATGTATGGGCACTCAATGGTTACCCGCTGATCTCGCAGTGGGAGTGCTAAATACCATCACTCAGGCTAGAGCTCCGTCGACACGACGTCTGTATGCCTCGAAGTGGTCTGTGTTCTCCAGCTGGTGCACAGCTCGAGGTTATTCACCCCTTAGTTGTGAGGTGACGGAGGTCCTCTCCTTCCTTCAGGAGCTGTTGGATAAGGGCAGAGCCCCATCCACGCTCAAAGTTTATGTGGCTGCCATCGCGGCGTTTTCTGAAACGGCGTCCGGTCAGTCAATAGGAAGGAATGATTTAGTCATCCGGTTCCTCAGAGGAGCTAGGAGGCTGAATCCTCCCAGACCTCCGTCAGTCCCTATGTGGGACCTCGCGGCGGTTTTGGAGGCCTTGAAAGGTCCCCCTTTCAAGCCTATCCAATCGATTAGCCTTCAGCATCTGTCGTTCAAGACAGTATTCTTGTTGGCTCTCGCTTCTGTGAAGCGTGTGGGTGATTTGCACGCGCTCTCGGTGTCGTGCTTGGAGTTTGGGCCCAATGACTCAAGAGTCATACTCAAACCTAGGCACGGTTATGTGCCGAAATCCCGCAACACACCGTTTCGGGCTCAGGTTATTGCCCTGTCTGCCCTGCCGGTGTCAGGGGAGGATGGAGACTCGAGTCTTCTTTGCCCTGTCAGGGTTTTAAGAGCTTATGTGTCTCGCTCTGCTGCCTTTCGGCAGACGGAGCAGCTATTTGTCTCGTTCGGTGGGCGTTCCAAGGGAATGGCTGTTTCGAGACAGACTCTATCCAGATGGATAGTTGACGCCATAGCGTTAGCTTACGCTTCCAGGGGCCTTCAGTGCCCGTTGGGCGTCAGAGCACACTCCACAAGAGGCATCACCTCGTCGTGGGCGTGGTCTACTGGGATCTCCTTGCAGGATATATGTATGGCGGCATGTTGGGCCTCGCCGTCTACATTTATCAGGTTCTATAACCTGGAGGTTCCCGCCTTGCAAGCAAGGCTGCTGACGGTATAGGCGAATCAGGGCCCTGAGGGGAATTCTGAGTTCACGAGCGCTATGCGCTGCCGACTGTTATATGGGCAGTATTGCGTAAGACCCGCATTGCCACATTGGTCAGGCCTTGCCTCGGCTGTGTGACGTCATATTTTGCCGCATCTACGGATGCTGCTAGATATGGGACGGAGGGCTTTTTCCCTTTTCTGTCCTGGACTCTCTGTGAGTCCCTCAGGTGACTGTGCACTGTAGATCCTGGGCGTTGCTTCAGGTTTATTGGTGTGTGATCCCTGCGCGCACGGCGTTTTACATTGGGTTCCCGTAGCGTCTTAGCTAAGACGCAGTACGAGAGAGCTCTCGTAAGAGAACGTACTCGGTTACTAAACGTAACCTCGGTTCTCTCTAGAAGAGCGAACGAGTACTGCATTTTCTGCCGTGCGCACGATTCACTCTGGTTCGCTTCGGCGATGAAATAAATCAGGTGAGTCAGCCTTTTCGAGCTCCTTTTATAGGTTGGGCCACGCCCGTTTCGGCGGGAAGTGGCAAGAAGGGCGCGAAGCGCCCTTATTGGTCTGATGTTGCATCAGCCTGCGCTCGATAGGCTGTGCAGTTGCCGCAGAACAAGCCAATGAGCGAACGAGCCGTCTCGCCTATGGCTGTGTACTGCTGCAAATGCGCTTTACAAAAATACAAAATTAAGGATAATTTTTTGCTTCAGTATTTCGTGAAAAGAGACTTTTCCCGTAGCGTCTTAGCTAAGACGCAGTACTCGTTCGCTCTTCTAGAGAGAACCGAGGTTACGTTTAGTAACCGAGTACGGTTTCTATAGTTTCTGAATGTTTCTTGTATGTATCATTCAGTTTTGATCATATTTTCTTGAAGGCTACAGCAACTGTGCTTCCTCTCCTCAGTGTCTCTCAGTAACAGAGCTCCAGATGCTGGCCTTCAGTAAGAGACGGCAGGACACTTCATCAATCTCAGTGCGCCTCCTTCATCCCTCCATCCTCCTCTCTCTCTCTCTCCGTCTCCTTCATCCCTCCATCCTCCTCTCTCTCTCCATCTCCTTCATCCCTCCATCCTCATCTTTCTCTCTGTCTCCTTCATCCCTCCATCCTCCTCTCTCTCTCTCAGCCTCCTTCATCCCTCTATCCTCCTCCTCTCTCTCTCTGTCTCCTTCATCCCTCTATCCTCCTCCTCTCTCTCCTTCTCCTTCATCCCTCCATCCTCCTCTCTCTCTCTCTCCGTCTCCTTCATCCCTCCATCCTCGTCTTTCTCTCTGTCTCCTTCATCCCTCCATCCTCCTCTCTCTCTCCGTCTCCTTCATCCCTCCATCCTCCTCCTCTCTCTCTCTCCTTCTCCTTCATCCCTCCATCCTCCTCTCTCTCTCTCTCCGTCTCCTTCATCCCTCCATCCTCGTCTTTCTCTCTGTCTCCTTCATCCCTCCATCCTCCTCTCTCTCTCTCAGCCTCCTTCATCCCTCTATCCTACTCCTCTCTCTCTCTCCATCTCCTTCATCCCTCCATTCTCCTCCTCTCTCTCTCTCCGTTTCCTTCATCCCTCTATCCTCCTCCTCTCTCTCTCTCCGTCTCCTTCATCCCTCTATCCTCCTCCTCTCTCTCTCTCCTTCTCCTTCATCCCTCCATCCTCCTCCTCTCTCTTTCTCCGTCTCCTTCATCCCTCCATCCTCGTCTTTCTCTCTGTCTCCTTCATCCCTCCATCCTCCTTCTCTCTCTCTCTCCGTCTCCTTCATCCCTCTATCCTCCTCCTCTCTCTCTCTCAGTCTCCTTCATCCCTCCATCCTTCTCCTCCTCTCTCTCTCCGTCTCCTTCATCCCTCCATCCTTCTCCTCCTCTCTCTCTCCGTCTCCTTCATCCCTCCATCCTCCACCTCACTCTCCGTCTCCTTCATCCCTCCATCCTCCTCTCTCACTCTCTCCGTCTCCTTCATCCCTCCTTCCTCCCCTCTCTCTCTCTCTCTCTCTGTGTCTCCTTCATCCCTCCATCCTCCACCTCTCTCTCCGTCTCCTTCATCCCTCCATCCTCCTCCTCTCTCTCCTTCTCCTTCCTCCCTCCTCTCTCTCTCTCCGTCTCCTTCATCCCTCCATCCTCCACCTCTCTCTCCATCTCCTTCATCCCTCCATCCTCCTCTCTCACTCTCTCTGTCTCCTTCATCCCTCCATCCTCCTCTCTCACTTTCTATGTCTCCTTCATCCCTCCATCCTCCACCTCTCTCTCTGTCTCCTTCATCCCTCCATCTACCTCTCTCTCTCCGTCTCCTTCATCCCTCCATCCTCCTCTCTCTCTCTCTCCGTCTCCTTCATCCCTCCATCCACCTCTCTCTCTCTGTCTCCTTCATCCCTCCATCCTCCTCTCTCTCTCTCGCCGTCTCCTTCATCCCTCTATCCTACTCCTCTCTCTCTCTCCGTCTCCTTCATCCCTCCATCCTCCTCCTCTCTCTCTCTCTGTCTCCTTCATCCCTCTATCCTCCTCCTCTCTCTCTCTCCATCTCCTTCATCCCTCTATCCTCCTCCTCTCTCTCTCTCCATCTCCTTCATCCCTCTATCCTCCTCCTCTCTCTCTCTCCGTCTCCTTCATCCCTCCATCCTCCTCCTCTCTCTTTCTCCGTCTCCTTCATCTCTCTATCCTCCACCTCTCTCTCCGTCTCCTTCATCCCTCCATCCTCCTCCTCTCTCTCCTTCCTCCCTCCTCTCTCTCTCCGTCTCCTTCATCCCTCCATCCTCCACCTCTCTCTCCATCTCTTTCATCCCTCCATCCTCCTCTCTCACTCTCTCCGTCTCCTTCATCCCTCCATCCTCCTCTCTCACTTTTTATGTCTCCTTCATCCCTCCATCCTCCACCTCTCTCTCCGTCTCCTTCATCCCTCCATCCTCCTCTCTCTCTCTCCATCTCATTCATCCCTCCATCCACCTCTCTCTCTCCGTCTCCTTCATCCCTCCATCCTCCTCTCTCTCTCTCGCTGTCTCCTTCATCCCTCCATCCTCCTCTCTCTCTCTCCGTCTCCTTCATCCCTCCATCCTCCTCCTCTCTCTCCTTCTCCTTCATCCCTCCTTCCTCCCCTCTCTCTCTCTCTCTCTCTATCTCTCTCCGTCTTCTTCATCCCTCCATCCTCCACCTCTCTCTCCATCTCCTTCATCCCTCCATCCACCTCTCTCTCTCTTTCTCTCCGTCTCCTTCATCCCTCCATCCACCTCTCTCTCTCTCTCTCCGTCTCCTTCATCCCTCTATCCTCCTCCTCTTTCTCTCTCCGTCTCCTTCATCCCTCTATCCTCCTCCTCTCTCTCTCCGTCTCCTTCATCCCTCCATCCTCCCCCTCTCTTTCTCCGTCTCCTTCATCCCTCAATCCTCCTCTCTCTCTCTCTCCGTCTCCTTCATCCCTCCATCCTCCTCCTCTCTCTCCTTCTCCTACATCCTTCATCCCTCCTTCCTCCCCTCTCTCTCTCTCTCTCTCTCTCTCTCCGTCTTCTTCATCCCTCCATCCTCCACCTCTCTCTCCATCTCCTTCATCCCTCCATCCACCTCTCTCTCTCTCTCTCTCTCCCTCTCCGTCTCCTTCATCCCTCCATCCACCTCTCTCTCTCTCTCTCTCCGTCTCCTTCATCCCTCCATCCACCTCTCTCTCTCTCTCTCTCTCTCTCTCCGTCTCCTTCATCCCTCCATCCACCTCTCTCTCTCCGTCTCCTTCATCCCTCCATCCTCTCTCTCTCTCTCTCGCCGTCTCCTTCATCCCTCCATCCACCTCTCTCTCTCTCTCTCTCTCTCCGTCTCCTTCATCCCTCAGTTCTGCTGACTGGACAGATTGAGAAGGTTCTGCAGCTTCATCCTGTTCTCATTTCCTCTGTTTCCTCATTATCCTCATTACTCACGGAGTCACAGTCAAGCTCTAGTCCACATGCCTCTGTATTCAGCTCTATGTTATGATAGGTTTGTGTGAGGGATAATATTTCAGTCACTCTCCTGTGGAGAGCCCTTGGGCTTCTCCTCGTTCTCAGACTCATGTGTGAGGTTGAGCTGATGTGTGTCCAAGTCGGCTGTAACACTGATCTGTGACATGTGGGTCCAGCTCTGACACTGACCGCAGGAGGCCTGATCTCAGAACAGACCGTCTGTAATGCATGTGATTCAGACTGATGCTGACTCTTGTGTCTGGATCTTTCAAATGATGCTAAAATACCTAGAGATTTTTAGAGGGATTAACATGTTTTCATTTTAAATTCATTGTCGTGTTATTTCTGGCTCATAGAGTCAAAAATGTCTAGGCGGTTGCTGTCTGGAGAAATTAGGCTGATATTGTTGTAATAAAAATGAAAAATTGGCATGATATGTTTGACCGTCGAGACTTTGAAAAAAGAAAAAAAAAGAAAAAAAAGATTGTGTATGTATTAAAGTTGCAGAGAAAGAATTTAGTAAGTTTTACTCTATAGCAGGGGTTGGCAACCTACGGCACGTGTGCCAACAGTGGCACGCAGAGGGATAATCGCTGGCACGCAAGCAATAAGGAAAACTGTATAATGACGAACAGTTTGATGTACTAACTTCTCATAGTCACACAGCCTGTTAGGAGCTACAAATACTATTAAAGTGTGAGAATTAACTTGCATGGATGCACGTGCAAACACTGCACATACTAGGTGCTTCAGATCAAAGCCTCGGTCTAACAGCACTCGTCAATGTCAAAATCACTGAGATGGCCAATCAGATCAAAGTAGGCGGGGTTTACTGTTCACAGAAGCAGAGCGCGAAGCGTCAGTTTAACGTTAAAGAGAGTGAGGTAAGATGAAGCTGCAAATCAATTAACATTAGTCAACTTTTAATAATACGTTTTACCATAGAAATGTTAAATGGCCTAAAGCTATATCCAGTGATGAAAATGTCTCTCTCTGCAGACAATGAAGCGATTTTGCCCCTTTGTTGTTGAGAAATATAATGTAGCGATTCAGTATCGATTAATAAAAGTAGCGTGACAACACTCATAGGTTTATGAGCTTCTGAATGCTACTTTTTGCACAGCACGATCTCAGATCTCTGTGCGAGTGGTGTGTGTTGTGTGTGTGTGTGTGTCTGTGTCTGTGTGTGCACGTTCATCAATTAAAGCAGTGCATTAACGTTGATTAAACGTTAAAAAAACTTTTTTTTATCGTATAATAAAAAATTGTGTATGTACCGTTTAAATACAGAATTATATCGGGGTGGGGGGGGGGTGGGGCTGTGCACACTTGGCACAGTGGTTAACCATAAAAATAAAAAATGGCACGTCATGCCGAAAAGGTTGCTGATCCCTGCTCTATAGCATTTATTTAAAATCTTTTAAAAAAGATTTTTCATTTTGCATCCTTGTGTATAAAGTAAATTGTGATAATATGCTCCTCACATGTGAGTGCTTTGCTGATTTATAACTGTGACAATGAGCTATTGGGTTTTTCATGGAAAGGATCATTGCTTTCCTCCATCTGAACTCATATGAAGTCTATTTCTGAGAGACTGATGACACAAACATCGATTCCACATGACTCGTCCTCTCTGCTGTTCCTCAGGCTCCTTGTATAACAACAGTGACAAAAAAACACATCAATTCAGTTTCTTTGTTCTTCACCTGCGCAGCATCTTGAATCTCAATAAGATTGATAGTTGAGTTTTGGTGATTGGCTGGTTTTGCGATCGATCTGAAGCGGTAACGCTGCTCTGCATCTTCGACACGAGCTCGTGGAAGTCTCTCTCTCACACTCATTCACTTTCTCAGGATCTCAAGCCTCAAGAAACGCTCAGTCCCAGCCTGCCATTAAAGATTCAGGGCATCACTTCTCTCTCTTTCATCTCACACGCGTGCCTCATAGTTTATTGAATATATATCCAGAATGAATCATTATCCAGCTGTAGGTTCAGTCAGCCATATGTGCTCTTACTCCTGATGATCGAGTCAGAAACATACCTTGATATGCATCACATATTTGCCCTAATGTGGTTACAGACCCAAGGGCACTTGGACTAGTAGCTTTTATAGACTCAGTTTTTCCCATTTCGTCTGATATCAAGGTCAAGGCCTTCGTCAAAAACACAATGTTCTTTGTATTACGTGACTTTAAGTAGTATTATGGCGTCACATGCTCTATAACCATGAAAAAACATCTTGTGATCAATCCGTAAATATCTGTCATCTTGTTTGCTGGAAATGTTTTGTTTCAGTACTGATGAGCTGAGAATTGCGAGGTCGAAGTGCAACACTGAAAAATGCATTTGCTGTCGGGTGAAATGAAGTGCCAGAAGGCTTTTCAATTAGCTGTATTTCATGTGTCACTTTGCATCAGGACGAGAGCGGAGTGAATGTGTGCTGCTGCTGCTGCGGGAGAAGACGAGGAACAAACAAACACACCTGCGATCGGTCGTGACAGAGGCCTCCAGCACACACTGGAACAACAACCACAGCCACATGAATGTGATGATAGCGTGTACCATTAAACAGGATTAAAGGAATAGTTCACCTAAAAATTGGCTGAAATTTTTTTCTGCTTAACAGATTTGTAGAAATGTAGCATTGCATCAGTGTCTCATCAATGGATGCTCTGCAGTGAATGGGTGCCGTCAGAATGAGAGTCTGATAAAAACATCACAATAATCCACAGCACTCCAGTCCATCAGTGAACATCTGGAGAAGACAAAAGATGAAACACATCCAGCATTAAGATGATTTTAACTCAAACACATAGAGTCTATAATCCATAATAACACTTCCTCCAGTGAAAAAGTGTTCTGGTCTGAATCAGGAGAGAAATCTGCACAGATCAAGCAGCGATTAAACAGCTCTAAACAAATATGTGTCTGGATTTTGATGTGAGAGACAACAGGAGATGTGTTATTATGGATTATTGATCGTATTATGGACTCGTATTTTATTCTGACGGCACCCATTCACTGCAGAGCATCCATTGCTGAGACACTGATGCAGTGCTACATTTCTACAAACCTGATGAAGAAACAAACTCATCCTGATCTCAGATGACCTGAGGATGAGCACATTTTCTTTTTAAGCTGAACTATTGCTTTAATTCCAGTGATGACTACTGACTTCATCAATAATTATTAAGTTTATTTGAATGTTTCAGTATGCTGTTATTCCCAGTCATTTTGCTGCAACCAGCTGTGAAATAATTCACATATTTACCACTTGAAGTGATATTCCCAAATGTCAAATGAAAGCAATAAATTGCTACAGTAGATGACAAACTTAGAGCACCTGGATCAGATTTCCACAAGACTGCTGAGGATTTCTCAGTTCTCTGTCCGCCTCCATATCTGCTCCTGATTTGTTTATTACCTCCAGTCACCTTTTAACCTTTCCTTCACCCTTTCTATCTTCCCTCAAGTCTTTTTTTCACTTTAAAGGCTTCCTCTTCCGCTAGCTCTGCCTCTCTCTGACATTTCATTGACGTCTTTCTTGAAAGGCTTTCTGGATATCCATGGTTTCTTGTTTTATGCATCTTTTCCCAACGGTCTGCTCACAGGTTTTTGCCAGACTTTCTCTCGAGCCGTTTTTAAACGTCTAACAGCTTGTCATCAGTCAGCTCGGCCTGTTATTCATGAGCGTCTTCCTCTCCTCTGCTGATCTCAGGTCAGACGGTGAGCTCTGTAATGGAGAGGACAGTCACGGCTTGAACTGGGTATTGTGCATGTACTTTAATATTACTCAAAAAATATCTTGCTACATCAAAGGTATTTTCATATGGAGGAAAACAACACTGTATTATTGCCTCTGTTGTTTTGTGGGGTGAAGGCTCTTCTGGCTGCGTTTATGATTTTATTGCTCATTTTATTGCTCAAATATTCTTATTTTATGCGTTGTTTAAATTTCAACATAAATATTCAATAAAGACATATACTTTAGCAGTAGAAAAACTATTTTAAGAATCAGTCACATAACAAACTCAACCAAAAACACAATAATTACTCAAGTTCATTTATCTGAGAATGATAAAATAATAATAA